>NW_028301611.1:4848484-5151515 GCF_987345545.1 Pholcus phalangioides
ATAAAACATCGCCAGTACAAGGGAATAGTTTAGAGAAATTTATCAAATTTACCAATGACTCTTGAGTAATGTGCATAATAACCGGTAAAGGTGTATTAATTTAGGTAAATTTTTTTGCAAATTTACCAATAACACTTGAGTCCTGTGCATAATCACCGGTGAAAGTGATTAATTTAGGGAAATTTATCAAGTATACCAATGACGCTTGGGTGCTGTACATAATCGCCGGTAAAACTGATTAATTTAGAAATATTAATCAAATTTCCCAAAATGGTCGCTGATGTTGTATACTAACCGGATTCATCACATTTACCATATTATATGTATTATTTGCTTATATCCCACAAGGGACAGAGCGGGGGCTATGTTTGGTGTTTGCATATCATATAATTATATTTTACACTATCTATAATATTCCATTAGTTATTTCACGATTTAAGTTTTGTCCATTTCGCGTGTGAATGCAAATCATGGGACATTAGCATGATTTTGAACTTCTATTCCGGTACAAATAGATTACCACGTGTTTCAATGCCGCAAAGTCGTCCAAGATCTAACCTGGTGATGCCAACCTATACAAATCGAACATTGGTTATACGAACCTCCCCCGTTCATCATCGCCATTCCATTCTCTCTTGCTTCTTTTCCCAATACCTTCCCATCCTTGGCCTCTTGTGTGTGTGTGTACATATAGGGACCACAAAGTACTATCTTCCACCCTCTCTTCTAATTAAACGCATCGATGCCACTGATCAGCAATTGGATGCCTTTGTTCGTCGTGGGGAAACTTCAATAACTCTGTCAACTCTAATGGCTTCTTGTTATTGGCCGTGGAAGAAACTCGATTGGCTAGTCTTCGGCCTCCCTCGTTTCGATTCGAGCCTGTGTGAAGCTCCCTCACCCCCCCCCCACTTCTCCCTTCGCTCAAGAAAATTTGCATAACGTTGAAACTCTATGCAACGTCGACCGAGAGTACACAATGGAAACCCACCGTCACGTGTTTTGTGTCTCTCTTTCTACTACTTGATTGTGTGCGTGGAGAGAGTGGAGGACCCAATTCTCTCTCTAGTCCTCCTTCATTCCTCTCCAGTTCTGGGAAAGAATGGGAATCTTTGGCACTTCACCGAAATCTTGAAAGACACTATCTATAAGACCGTGGAAAAACAACATTGTTCAGGTTAACATGAGCTCTATATCTATGGTAAAAGTGATTCGATTCTCCTTCGTAACTTATCGAAGAAGTATTTTAGACATTTTGATAATTGATTATGAACGGCTTAATTGATGCCCGCCCTGGGGATTCGACTGAAGGCCTGTCGACAATAACGGATTCGGAGGAAGGAAGGGCTATGGATGTGTGAGATCACCTCCTTCACCCCCTGGGGAAGAAACAAGTAACTAAGATTAACTATAATAATTTCCTATGATATAAAAGGTAATTACTTAATTCTCCTTACCGTATTTTAATGTTAAACCATTGATTCTAGAGACGCGTACTTCCAATTAGAAAAAGTATCCAAATAACGTCTGCAACTCCGATACGTCATTCATGTTGCAAGATGTTGTGTAGTAATTAAAATGAAGATATTAACTCTTTATATATACAGACAGCCTGTGCTCGGATACCTAATTTATCACAAAGTTGTTGTCCTGTCTCTCCCGAGACCAATAAAATAAATTAATAAATTCCATGTTTGTGAGTGCAATATTTGCTGAGAAATTTGATTCGGATTTGATTGATTTTTTATTCAAAAAAACAAACGAAGAAAAGTTGGGGTAAAACACGTTTTATCCGCATCTGTGCTGTTTTTTTCCCCCATGGTATTTGCCTCCAAAATTCAAGGGTCACAGATCGCTCTTTTCTTGGCTCGTCAAGAAATAGGAGACCTGAGCGTACCTCCCTGGGCCTTTCTGCTGGTAATAATGGAAACTTCATGAGCAGCTCACAAGTAAAAATCGAATGCTTAGGAGTTGCTTAAAAGCATCGGAACAAGCTTAAAATATACAATGCGTTTATTTGAAAAATATAAGAAAACTGTTGTTGCTTGTGTTGTGTGCCTTAAAGCAACACTGCCAATAAGTGACACGTACTGTATTCGAATTTCATGGTTTGAATATTAGAAATTTGTTGACTCAGCAAACTCTCCTGACTTAATGCTAGCCACTACTATTAGAGAAACTTTATTTTCCAAGAAAAAAATACGAACCCGTGCGTGCGCGTGCGAAGATGGCTATTTTTCCACGGAAATTTCTTTCATACGTGTGTGTGTTGCTTTCAGTGCAATAACACTTATGTTGTTGCAGAAACACCATAAACCTTCCGAGAAGTAATTTTGATGTATAGTAGCTCATTGAAGATTCCAACACGATACTCAATTATGTTCATCCGGAAGGTTCTTAAATGTATAGTGTTTGTGATCTTGTTTTTTTTCTTCAGGTGCTTGATGATACCACGTCGCTACTCGTTGGGTGTATAATGAAGAGGGCTGGCTGCACTGGAGCCATATTCCTGAAATAGACCTCAACTACTCTTTCGACATTAGTAATATGCTGAGATGGGGTATAATTATACGGAGAGAATTGAGTCTCGTATGTATCGGTAAACATCTCCACTTTATCTTCATCACTGTTCCCATGAATTGGCGGAATTCACTTAAGTGTGAGTCTATAGATTTTGTGCAAGCGTTGCATCTAAACAATAAAAAAAATTTTAATGCGGTGAATACTGTGCACATCCCTAAATAAAATCTAACCAAAACTTTAGATACCCAACAGAAACTGAAAATAAGAGGGCAGTAGACCCGGGGCAACAATTCCACTACCGAAATATTTACCATAACCCCTAGTTACAGACCTGCCACGATAAATTTTTATCATAAAAATTTTCTCTAGTTATGACTACAAACATGTGTCACTATACATGATGATCACTTAATTCCTCATGCCGCTTTTTACTGGCGAATCATTGATTTCAGAGGCGTACTCCGAATTCGAAAAATTATCAGTTAACGTGTAGAACTCAAATAAGTCATTAATGTCGTTGTCCTGTCTCTCCTGCGGGCAACAACAAAAAAATTCTCGTTGTTACATTATTCGCAGAAATATTTGATTTCAAAATCAGTGGGAAAATTTGCAAAAGAATAGCATAAATAAACGAAAGAAGCGTTGTCCATCAGTTTTTTTTTTTGCTGTTTCTTCCAACTTTCCTCCGTTTTTCGAATTCGAATACCTCAATTAACATCGCATTTCGGAATAAGACAGGGCCAGAATTTTCTAATTGGCGTTTTGAGCATAGGCATTTTTAGTGCCTTTTTGCCTGCTTATTTTGAACATTTTTAGTGTCTAAACTTCCGGGCTTTATTGAAGACAGTGGAGAATGAAAGTGTTTTTTATTTGATGGCGTTAGAGAATGAATTACTTTATATTTGATGTCATTGACAAATCGACAATTTTTATTTAGTGACATTGGGGAAACGAAGAGTTGCCATTTGATGGCATTGGAGGGGGGGGGGGGTAAGACTTTTTTTGTCTTGAGGGCATGGACGAATCTATACTTACACTGGTTACTAAAAACGCGTAATTTGACATTGGCGAATGAAGATGAAACATTTATTGACATTGGAGAATAAAAACGTTATTTGGTGATATTAGGAATTGGAAAAATCGTTATGTGGAAAGTCAAGGAATCATTATTTTGTGGCATTTGAGAATTGGAAAAATCGTTATATGGAAAGTCGAGGCATCATTATTTTGTGACATTATAAAGTGGGCAATCGTTAATTAGCGGATGGATACTCGTTGTAGGGTGACATTGGAGACTCATTATTTTGCGAACCCAATCATTTACTAACAAGTTAATAATTCCATCGCGCTTTGCTGCAATCACTATACTTAACCCGGTTCTGAAGACTTGCATGGCATACCTTTCATCCCTTAGGGCAGCATAGGGCCTACTAGATACCCCGAGAAAGAAAAAAAAATACATTATAAACACTTCCCATACAAGACTGACTTTCTCACGGTTATATAAATAGTTTGTACAAGACAGTTCCAATAAAAGAATCCTGAATAGACACCATACCAGAAATTCATCGGACAATCGACATACGGAATTCTCCCGAGTGCAGTTAAGAGGGTAATATCGAAGACAAACGATTCTTGCCGGAACATTATCAGCCCGTAATTAATGGATATGCGTCTCGAACAGAGAGGGGGGGGGAGTGATTCACATAATTGCAATCTCAAGTGCCCCGTTAATTTTTTTTAATCGCTCCCCGATCTTCGAATCATCAAAACTCACCGTGTCCATAGTTTTAAAGTTGAAATAGATCGTGGCTTTTCGAATGGCAGAAACCACACCAGTGGGTGTGCGAGGGGTAGGTGCCCCGGTATTTGATGGATGGCGTTCCTTGTCCGGATCGGAGAGAGGAATTTTTTTTTGTTTTTCCTGTTTTGTTTTGGCTCATCTCTCGCCAGCCAGATGTAATCTCTTTACCCTTAACCATAATTTTTTTTTTCGTTGTATCTCCCCTTTATCTCGCTTTATCTCTGTTCTCTGGAGCACTTTAATTAAGAGAAGTAAAAAAGAAATGAAAATTACTAATAGAAAAAAAAAAAGGAGCAAAAGTCACAATCCGAGTTACTTCTCCTCTATTCCTGCTATATTTCAAACTCCGGAGGAAACTTCTTTTTTCCTATCGGTGCTGATTCGGCAAAATGCTAGGAAGACAGAGAGAGAGGACTTGCCATCTTGGCAAATAAATGGCACGAAATAAGAGGGAACTTAACAAAAGATATCTCCCACAACAACAGCAGCAGCAGCAGCAACTGCTAAGAGAAATTTCTTATTTCGGTTTCAGAAGAAATGGCCGTCTCAAATCGAGTTAATTACTGAAATAAGTTTCGTTTCTGTTGTCTGTGGCGGGTTGGGCAAAGGAGGTTCGGCAAAGGATCGGGGGGAATCGATCATTTTTATGATTTGTAAAACTGTATTTGGATCTTACTAACAGAGTAATTGGATTTTATGGATGGTATTGCGAAGTACGATTCTGGTTTCGCGACGCCCGTAGGAAAGATTGGAAGTTCGTGATTAGTCACGTCGTTGATTTGGAACTTGTACGTCTGACTATGCAATACAGCAGTGGTTTACGATCTTTGGATCTTTGGACATTTCGCCCCCTAGCAAGTTCGTCCCCGGTGCATTTGGCCCCACCCCCGACCCCAGAAATTTCGCCCCTGGAATTCCGCATGCCCTGACCGTATGAGTCACCATCTGAGTGACTCTATCAGTGATCAAGTGAGTTGAACACATTTGCACTCTGATATTTCAGCCGCCCTGGTCATATGAATGGCTGAGTGAGTGACCCCATTATTCAATGACTCGGTCACAGACTCGGTTATTGATACAGTCACTCACTTGGTCACTCATACGGTTGCTCACTCGGTTGATCACATACTCACTCATACGGTTACTCATTCGGTTAATCACATACTCACTCATATGGTCACTCACTCGGTTAATCACATAGTCACTCACTCGGTTAATAACATAGTCACTCACTCGGTTAATCACATAGTCACTCATACGGTCACTCACTCGGTTAATCACTTGGTCAATCACTCAGTCACGCATATGGTCATTCACTTGATCATTCAATCAACCATGCAGTAACTCACATACTCATACGGTTACTCACTTGGTCATTAATTCTGTTAATCATGTGGTCACTCGATTGGTCATTCATGCCATCACTCACTTGATCATTCACATTAGCAATTATTCAACCAATCAGTCACTTGCACTCACATACTCATAAGGTCACTCACTCGTTCATTCATTCAGTTAATAATGTTTTCACGCGTAGTCACTCACTTGGTTAGTTATACGGCCACTACCTTGGTCATTCATATAGTGACTCACTCACTCATACAGTCAATCACATGCTCACACATACAGTCAATCACATGCTCACACATACAGTCAATCACATGCTCACACATACAGTCAATCACATGCTCACACATACAGTCAATCACTGACTCTCACGGTCACTCACCCCTCACATGGTCACTCACATATTCACTTGCTCACTCACATATTCACTTGCTCACTCACATATTCACTTGCTCACTCACACAGTCACTCATACGTTCAAGGCAGATGAAATGTCAGGTGTGAAATTTCCGAGGGTGAAACGTGCCTGCAGCGAAATGTCGGAGGCGAAATTTCCGGTTCCCGATTCTCAATTCGGGGTCCCAATTCAACTGCCCTTGCGAGGGATCAAACCCATGTCCTTTCACTAGCCGGCTGCGTGCATTAGACCACTAGACGAAGGCAACGAACCCGCTCTACTTAGAGTTCGTATGCGATGAACGGGACCGTACATGAACCAAGTTTGACTGTTTTCAAAACTGGTTTTCTCTGCGTCTGTTCTCTATAGAAATCTGTAGTTTCAGACCAGTCGTTGCCAAATTTTGCATAGATTATCAATCATGTATTACTGTCCCGCCCCAGAGGCAGTCAGCAGTGCATATACAGTATATGAAACGTGACTCGGGTTGAACGATAGGCTGCTTCAAATATTCGGCAGAGCTAGGCAACGTTGCAGGAAAAAGGGCGCCAACTGCCAGTAAAAACTGCCAATTACTACTACTCAACCGTACATGCACCTCGTACATATTTCCCTGCGGAATTTATAACTAATCTAACATGCAGGAGGGTGTTGGGTGAGTGTATGAATATGAATGAAACTGACGTATTTGTGTTTTCAGAGTAGTGCTTCTTTCATGTCTTTGCTGTTGCTGTCATATGTGTTACATATTTGGAAGTAAAGCTGGTAAATGCTTGAATTTCATGCTAATGTTAAGTATCATGTTAAGGGTCTGCCTGCTTTTTCAAATGGGAGATCGGCTTGAAGTTGGAAAACCCTAGGAAAATCAACTTCAGCCGAACGTTACTGTGCCGTCAACGCTGCCAGTTATTACTGCTGAAATCGCTGAAAAATTGCCATTGGCGGAAAATAGAGGCGTGTTATACACAAAAAAAATGTAGGAAATTTATAGTCAAGATTGCGATACTATAATTTATAAGTTACGAAACTAAATTTTACTAAATGATTATAAATTACACTATAGTAATCCTTATACATATATATACCGTGCGTTCATTTTCCGCCAATGGCAATTTTTCAGCGATTTCATCAGTAATAATTGGCGCCGTTGGCGTCATAGTCAGGTTCTTCATAAACGTTTTTATCAACTAAAAGAACTTGAATTTGTTCTCGTCACCAAAAGTTACGAAAATAAATTTTGCTAATGATTTTGGTGACGAGGACAAATTCAAGTTCCCTTGGTTGGTAAAAACGTTAATCAAGAAACTTTGACGCCCAAAATTACGGGGGGAAATGTCCCGTAATACATGGGGTCACATTTTCTCCTTGGATACGTTCATATTTGGTTGCTTTCTATTCGCAAGTCTACCGAAAACAACTCGTCGCATCTGGAATCCCAGCATTCGTCGTCGTGTTCCACGGATTACTTTAGACTTGAAAAACTCAGTTTTACGAATGGGAAAAAGCTGTTAACCAAGAGGAGCATAACTGAGCATCTGCAGAATAACTCGTCCAGCGTATTCCCCAGCAGACATGGGGCAAAACGTCTGGGAAATCAATTTCTGACGGAGCACTTCTTCAGTCCGAAACTATCTCCTCAACTCTCACATGACTGAGAATTCAGTTCAAAATTCATTCATTACAAGCATTCTTAAGGCGAACAGACGTTTCGGATCTGCTTGAAATTGATTATGAAAAGAGCTCTTTCTCTCGATTCCAATGAATGGCAGGATAATAATTATATTCTGAAATGACTGAAACAAACAATAGATATATTCAAATCAAAAAAGCAAAAACTTAACGTAATGATTTTTTGACAGTTTGATAACCAAATTTAATTCAGATACGCGTTCGTAAATTTGTTTTTTTTTTTCACTCGATGCAGTTCTTGAGAAGACATCTTTTCCAGAATCGGAGTCATCTACGGACGGTAGATGTCATTTACTTTGTTCTCTTGACAAATGAAAGACAATCTTCAGAGAGTGATCTAATAAGTCGCTCCATACTTTCCGATTCTTTTCCCGAGGAATTCCTCATCTCTATATATTTTAGTTCGTATTTCTTTTAAAAACCCCTATTCCTCTTATTCGTCTTAGATTTTCGTGAACATTGATGAGAGTTGAATAGTTGCTCTCGAGAATAGCTCTCCCCCCCCCCCCCCATTAAATCTAACAGTTACTACTGGAATCTCTGACTCTTCTTATATATAGTAAAAGGAGGAGAGATGTGGGGAGAAGAATTTTCTCTCTTTGGGTAATAGAAGAATATTTTTCTCCGGGAGAATTCTTCCAAGAGAAAACTCATTCGACTGATCAACGGATTCATTCTGAAACAAAATGGGAGGGTATTGTAAATTCTAAGAATGAGTTTCATACTTTTTGAATAAGACCTGTCGGTGAAAATGATGGAGTTTAATTCAGGTTCGATTTGATATACGGAATGGAAAAGAAGTTATTCTTTTATGACTAAAACTCGTCTTGATAGTTTTTGGAAATTTTATTGGGAGTTTATATATTGGAGTGTTCGTTGAGGTATTTTTCAAAAGCTTGGAATATCCTGGGAATGTATTTGTAAAGAAATGATAAGTGTCGAAGCTACGCATATTTTACGGTAGATAGATAGATAGATAGATAGAACCGCGCACAACCCGGACTGATGCGAAGCACCTTATTTTCGTTACCCCAAAAGAGTCAGAGTTGTGTCGGAAAAGTAAGCAAAGATTTATAGTGGTGACTCCCCTTGCCCCGTGCTCACAAGTATCGAGTCACTCGCGTCGTTCTCCCCATGAAGACAGTCATCAACTCTATGCAACGTACGAGCCATTTGACTAGAATGTAGAGCTGAACCCAATGACTAGGGAGAAAAATTGCAACCGATTTATCACATTTATAGTGACATATGAATTAATTATGGATAATTAAGGATGACGTGTGGTCAACATGTAAACGAACGTAACACCGCATTCTCAAAGTTGGATCAAGATGGGAATCATGCAAGAGATACGTTGCTCACGTTTTAGCAAAAAACTCTAGTTGTTATATGTATACAGTGCATCCGGCTTATAACGTTTCCAGTTAGAACGTATTTCCCGCTTAACACGATTCATTTTGATGATCCCAAGTCTTACCAATACTCACAGAGGTTTTCTGTTTGAAGTATTTTTCCGCATACAACGTTTTTTCATGATGGGTTTTTTTCTAGTGGCAGCGTCAGCATTGTGAGCTTTGGCCTGAGCACGAAATCAGACACGAGCATCGAGCACTCTGAGTGCTTCTGGGAGCGCTGTGGTGCTCACGAGAAATGGGTTGAAGATGTCTGAAGTAGACGAACAGAAATGATTAAAGGAGTTGTTCAAAGTTGCGGCCGCCAAAGTCATTCGACAGCGACGCAGTAACGAATGTCGGACGCGCTCAAAGATACTTTGTATTTGTATACCGGGTGTGCCGACAGCATCTTTGTCTCTCGACGTCTATTTTCGCGATTTTCACAGATGAACGTGATTTGCGATGCCCTGTTCCATGGCAATTTTGTTTCTCTTGATGCCTAATATCATTTCTCTGAGCTTGTCGCTACTTCAAGGCCTGTATAGATAGAATTTGAATTTCGATAACCTTTTACATCCCAAACAATCACGCTTGCTAATGCTCTTGTACAATTAAGAATCCTTCATTGATCGATATCCGTTCAACTGACATCTAATCCTCGAATTCACAAGCAAAAAATCACCAACACATAAATTACAGATTACAAGAATCACCAAAAACAAGACAATACTCACATAATGCGCAATTGTCATCAAGTATTTCTACCGATATTATCCTTATACGGAAAAACTTTCCGGTTTGTTACAACATACAGATATCATAAAATGTAAAATAAAATGTACCTGTTCAAAAGTCAGAAATTAGAGTCAGAGTTCTTCATAATTTTTCTAGTCGCGAGCACTGCCTGTATCCATCACAAAAGAAGAGCACCCTTTATGGAAAATTAGGCATACGAATGCATGAAATCAGAATGATTTTAATCGTTGAATGCAATTTGTTCAAGGCGTTTAATTGGAACGTTGATCGTTTGTTCGCGAGCATGAAATCAGATACGAGTATCGAGCACACTCGAGTGCTTCTGGGAGCACTGTGGTGCTCGCGAGCAACTAGTTGAAGATGCCTGAAGTAGGCGAACAAAAATAATTTTAGGAGTTGGTCAAATTCGCGGCCGCGAAGGTCACTGCCCAACCGACAGCGACGGAGCAACGATTGTCGCGCTCAAATATACCGGGTGTGCCGGCAGCCTCTTTCCCTGTCCTCTCGACGTCTATTTTCGCGGTTTTCACTGAGAGAACGTGATTTGCGATGCCCTGTTCCATGGCAATTTTGTCCCTCTTGATGCCTAATATCACCCCTCTGAGCTTGTCGCCACTTCAAGGCATAAATAGATCGAAGTTGAATTTCGATAACCTTTTACATCCCAAACAACCCAGCTTATTGAAGCTATCGTACAATTAAGAATCCTTCATCGATCGACGTCCGTTCCACCGACATCTAATCGTCGAATTCACGGGCAAAAAAAATCACCGACACATAAATCACAGCTTACAAAAATCACCACGAACGAAACAAAAACAAGACAATACCCACAATAACATGATACGTAATGTCTTCAAGTATTTCTACCGACGTATTATCCTTACACGGGGGGGAAAAACTTCCCGGTCTTTTACAACATACAAATATCATAAAATGTAAAATAAAAAAGTTAAACACATAAAAATGGCAGCATCATATATATGTCCTGGCGAAGATATCACTCGTATAAAAATGTCTTTTAACCGTAGCGTTCGATAATATAAAATAAAAAGACACCTATAAGTGTAGACACATAGTATTAAGACTCGAGCCATAAAAACGATTTGATGGGTTCGGCAAATAATAATATAAATAAAATAAAAACTTGAAAGTTTTTTTTGAAACATTAAATCCTATAAAAGGGTTCTTTGTGGCGGCGGCCATCTTTGAAGTGGGGTGGGAGGGGGGGGGGGGGCGAGGGGTTAAGACATCTCCAAATATCCACGTATAACATTATTTTTTCTTTCTCCCTCCCCCGCTCCTGTTTTTATGGAATCTCACAAAACCCCCCTCACCAGTAACGTGATATAAAATTGCGTGTATTTGATAAGAAAAGCGAAATTTTCTTTGATTTTTTAGGGTTTCTTTTTTTATGAGGAATGTTATGTTTTTTTCCCCCGGCTTCCATTTTGTTTGGATTTCTTTTTAAGAGGACATTAAAAAAAAGGGATTTTTTCCGTTGTTTTATTTTTCCTAAAATACGAGAAAAATCCCTTGTTATGGATTTTTTTGGTTTGATTTAAATATTTAATTTTCTTTATAGATTTAGATGAAATGCCCAAGATTGGATTTGTGGTAAGAAGTCAGTAAGGCCAGGATTACGCTATAAAATAATGATAAGAGTTGTTTTATAAAACTTGAAAAATCAAACCAATAAGAGTATTAGTTACATCCGAGCGAATGTAGCCAACAGGCTTATTGGTCGTTTTTCCTCAAGTTCTGTGAAGGATCTTTTTCAAACTTTTATAGATTTTTTATAAAATTTGTCAAGCTTTTATACATCTTCGATATTTGTTTCAAGCTATAAAGTTTTACGAAGGACACATTGCGGCGTGCATCAATTCGTTAAAAAATCCGCAGAGGGATGGGTATGAGGTGCATGTGCAGTTACGTAATAGTAGTAGTCATTTATTGCCAATTACTATGATCAAAGACGCCATTCAAGCATTACTCGCCCCTCTTGTCAGCAAAAGTTAGCATAACTCTTACTTCCCTCCCTCCCTCGTCAGCTCTGCCCTTACCTCTCAACGCACACTGGGATCAGAGATGTACACGGGGCGTGGGGGAGAGCCTCTCCCCATGCCCCCCCCCCCCCGCAGATGATCAAAAACTTATTATTTTTTTTAATGCAAAAAATATTTGAAAAAAAATCAAAATTTCGAAAGAAAATGCGTTTGTATGTTATTATAATAAATTTCTGTTAATTTTTCAATGCTATTTGAAGGCTATGAACTCAAAATTTCTCTTGGAAAGCTTCATTGCGACCCTCCCTTTTAGTCATATATGCTCAACCCATGATCCGCGGGTCAAATGGGGGGTTATCTGATGTGACCTGACCCCTCAAACATAATTTTGTAAAAATGAACTAAGTGACACATTTACACATCACAATTCCAGAGTATTTAAGCGGCCCGTATCACATTTTCAGATCGTTCAAGTAGGCCCATGGCCCATTCACAGATCACTTAAGAAGCCCGCGGCACATTTCTGGAGCATTGAAGTGGCCCGCAACACATTTCTAGAGACTTAAGTGGGCCGGACATATCTCCAGATCACTTAAAAGATCCGCGGCACATTTAGAGATCACTAAAGTGGCTCTATGGAGGACTTATCACTAAATAAAATATTAGTTAAGGTGCCCACAAACTAGGAAAAGGATTTTCTGGCTTTTGGCACACTCAGTAAAGATGCCATTAAAAATATTTCAGATTTTTATAAAGGGTGGTTGATGACGTAAGCATCATTCAAATCATCATAAGAAGGAAGAAAACAGAGAGAACTTGTTTGAAGTTATTCCACTGGTGTTTGGACGAAATATTGCGTCCTCGATCGTAAATTGGTTAAACTTGAGAATTGGAATACATCGTTAAAACACATTTTTCAAAAAAATATCCCATCAGCCAGGGAGGGCCAACTAAATAGTATTTTGTCAGCCGGAGCAAGCACGCATTTTGACGTAGAAGGAGCAGTTAAAAGGTGAATTTGGCGTCGTCGTCCTTAGTCCAGTACCCGGGGAACGTAATTACGATCTTTACATTCTTAGCAACACAAGAGGCATTATCGCGCAGTGATTGGTTACTACGAGCAAAAGAAAGATAGCGATCCGTTGGGAGGAGCTTTTTTGGTGAAACTGAATCTCGCCAAATAACACTCTAGACCAGTGTTTCTCAACATTTCTGAACCCAAGGAGTTCAGAAAATATTTTCTCCCATCGTCCCCCTACACAATCTAACCCATAGGATCCTATGTTATACCCGTAGCTTCTACCGTCCCCCCTGGAACTTTCCATCGCCCCCAAGGGGCGATAACGCCCACGTTGGGAATCACTGCTCTAGACGAATACTTATTATATTATTTCGACTACGAAAAGCCTTATCCTTCTCTTCCGTGATCTTATTGGAGAGAGAATAGTTCATAGTTTCTTATAATGTATCTGGAATGGGGGGGGGGGGGGTGTAGCCCAGGTCGAAAAGATACTCGCCTAAAGTACCAAAGGATGTCTAGAGGTGTCGCGAGTGTGATATCCGGTTCGTCCTTGTCAGAAACGTACCCCCTGACACAGGAGGCATGACCACAGGAAAAGATTGCTACCGCAGGGAGGCCCACATCGAGGGATTAGCACATCATTCTCTCGTTGAGTATTTTTAAAAAAAGCCGTTCAGAATCGGCAATAAATTTTAGGACCCGATCTAATTAGCCCTCGTGAGCAGAAAATCACCGCTGTGCTAGAAAAATTATCGAAATGTGTCTATCCGAGGATGATGTCACTCTCCGCTCTCCATACAAAGGTTTTTAATTGCTGGCTGATGCGATGATATATTTTGGAAAGAAAATTTTCAACTGCCCCTGCGGGGAATCGAACCCACGCCCTAGACCATTAGACTACAGAGGCAACGAATATCTCAATCCTCCCTTGAAGCCCGTGCGCACTGAACGGGACCGTACATGAACAGTCGGACCTAACTCGGGCCACAGCTCACAATTGCTGACGACGCCACGAGATGGCGACTTATCCGAGGATTTTGTCACTCTCCGCTATTTATACAAAGGTTTTTAACACCTGGCTGTTTCTCTCTTTCCAAAATATATCTTCGCATCAGCCACCTGTTATAAATGGATAGCGGAGAGTGACATCATCTTCGGATAAGTCGCCATCTGGTGGCATTGTCAGCAATTGTGAGGAGCTTTGGCCTGACTTAGGTCCAACTGTCCATGTACGGTCCCGTTCACTGCACACGGGCTCCAAGGAAAGATTGTGATGTTCGTTCGCTTTGTAGTCTCGTGGTCTAGGGCAGCGTTTCTCAACCGCCGGGCCCGGACACCAGTCGCACCGGGCCGGGAATAGCTGACCGATTCATTTCACCCATTTATACCCCATTAGGAGTGCGTATGACCGGGCCTTCCACTTACTTAAAGGAAATCAACCGGGCCACGGGCTTCCAAAGGTTGAGAATCACTGGTCTGGGGTGTTGGTTCGATTCCCCGTATAAACTCAGTTGAATTTTTTCTCTCTTACCAAAATATATCTTCGCATCAGCCAGCTGTTAAAACCTTTGAAATGTATCTAAGTAATGCAAGGTTTCTTTATATGCGCGCCCGGGGGCAGTATACCCCCCCCTTTGTTGCGGTCCGACCGTCAGCCATTTTGTTTTTATACCCCCCCCCCCCCCCCCCGTGACGTCACGGACCGAAATAAGTATGGCTGACGCGTGTATTCTCTGAAAGTCCATTTCGACTCGAAATCTGTAGTTAGAACAAAAGAAAAATGGAAAGGTGGCAAAAGGATCCTCCTCCTGTTTCCTTCATCCTTGTCCTTTACTTTCTTTTTTTCCTTCCTTGTTTCAACCATTTCCTTAGTTCCGGTTCCACGTCACGCTTCCGCATCGGACGTTAACAGATGTGTGATGGGAAACGCAAAAAAAAAATAAATGTGGGATTGGATCGTAACGAATGTAACGGTATGTAACGCTCTCGAGAGCCATATACTACTCAAAAAAACACAAGGACCACACATTCCAACCGCTTTCTGACACTTACTGATGGCAGTATCGCGTGACGCGGTACGATTCCGCGCGCGCGTGTGTGTGTGTGTGTGCCCCTCTTCCTCCCATTCCTCTCCCCTCTTTTCTGAATACAAGTATGCATGGAGATTTTGGTATGTGTATACCCAGGTGTACCATTCCTAGACATGGCCGCTCTTTTCCTGTCTATCACGTGTGATATTACATGCGTGCCACATCCCGCTCTCTCTCTCTCCTTTACGGTTTTGGCAACGTGCTGCGACCATTAGTTTTCGTTGCTGATTATAATTCGGTGTGACATTGATGGCGTGAAATGCGTATGAATACATGTGTATATATACATTAAGTTGCCACTTAAATTCAAATGAGACCCCTTTTGATGATAATGCTTTATGTTTTGTTCCCCAGCGTTGAGGATTGTGGTGGTTGATCGTTGCCAGTGGTGAATATGGTCAGTGTGGTTGAGGTTTGTGGGTGTCAATTGGTTCCTTGAGCGATATGCTGGAAACCATGAATGCATGCTCAATACATGGTTCGTGGGATAAATGTGGTCCTCAGAGTCATCTGTTGTCTCCTGCGAATTCAAACCTAATTTTGTAAAAAGGAAGTAAACCGCACATTTCCAGATCACTTTACGGTGACCAGCGGTGCAATCCCAGATCACTTTAAGTGGCCCGCAGTGCATTCTCAGATCACTTGCAGATCCCTCATGCGGCACAGTTCCAGAGTATTTAAGCAACCCGTAGCACATTTACAGACCATTAAGCTGTCTACGAATGTGCTACTTTCACTCAAGTGACCCACGGCACAGTTTTAGATCACTTAAGTGATCCGCGGCAAAGTTCCGACCCGTAGCATATTTATATGTTACTTGAGTCACCGCGACATAGGCGCATTCTTAACGTGATTGACCAATGTTAGGCATGAACGGGACTGCGAATTATAACGGAAGAGCAGCGCCAAGATTGTTTGTATCGTGAACGTTTCCTCCAATATGACGAGGACCTTATTGCAAAACCTTCAGCTGCAAATATTCGTGAAACACCTGGTATCTTCGAAAGGGTACGCCAATAACTTATCTAGCCGCTGCCAGGGCTGTATCGATGTTGGTGAGGGTGGCACATTTCAGCACTCTTACTGTAATTATTAATGTCAATAGAATTTTTTTTTTCATTTCCTCAGCACATTTCATGTTTTTCCGACCCCACATTGCTATACGCAACAAAAATTGCTTCTTTATTAACCTTCCCTTAAAGTTTGTCCCATGGGTTAAGGAACACCCTGTATGGTGTATGTGCACCTACAAGCCCCATTCAAAAAAATTGAAAACATTGTGTACTAGTTGCTATACAGAACCAAACGATACGCCCATAACATAGAAGAAAAAGTCATTTCAGCCATATTTCATGACAGAGGAAATGATTCAATGGAGACAAACAGAATAAATGCCCGAAACTTGCAGATATGCCGAAGGATTTACGATTCTCCTAATAAATTGGACTCTCATATAATAAATTACATCTAATACTCTCTAGATGCGCATGTATCATTCATTTTTAATGAATACCATTGGGGGGATGTGCTCACATCCTCAAACCACGATAAATCCCACGCAGTCTTATGAATATTTCTAAGGGAAATGGAAATTAGAAACCTTCATGTCCCTGTCTCATTATTCATTACCCTTTGATACGCTTGTCACCTCCCGTTTTGAGCATACGCGGCACACACACACACACATACCAAGCTGATCCAAGATCTACACACATGCACACGTGGATACCATAATTTCTGTGATTAGATTGATTTCTATGAAACATTTTGGTATCCAGACATTTTTACAGTACTTTCCAGAGGCGGATCTACTGGAGTTGGGGAATGTAAGTTTGGAGGAGCATCAAATGTCAATAATGAGCTGTCAAGTTCACACACAAGAAAATTAGAGGCATGAGGAAATTGCTGTAAAATTAAAATAAAAGAAACCACAGAGAGTAAAAACTTGAATCAATCTGTATCTAGAAAGCGAGGGACTATGTCAGAGAGCAAACAAACGAGTGGCCTTGATGCAGCCATGCGAGTAGCCAAAACAGTGTGCAAGCATATGAATCATCAACAGAGTGAACTAGAAAGTGAGAGACCTGGTGAGTGAGAGAGATACTAAAAGAGTGGTATAAAGCACGGGGGGGTTTTTTCCCCAACTATTGTTCCCGGGACACCTTCTTTGGAATTCCGCATGATCAAACGCCCTGGAACTCTTAAAAATCCCGGAATCCAGTCTAGAGAGCTTGCAAACAAGGGAATTTTCTTGCTACAGATGCTCTCATAACTGTTCTTTGAACGCCGGTTGGTTTCGTGAGTGATATGCTGTAAACCATACATGCTTAATCCATGGCTCGTGGACTAAATGTGGCCCTCAGAGCCATCATCAGTCTGCTTAGAAAAAAAACCCATTGAGCTGAATAAAAATATTTATTATAGCACCGGTGCTTCCTCTGAGCTGAGAATTTCGGTATCTGTGCGGAATGGCACAATAACATGCAACTTTTTAGAATATGGGGGGGGGATTTTTTTCTGCTTAGCAAAAACTCTGCGTACACGGGAGCATTCTCAGTTATTCTGAGACTCTAAACGTCCATATTTTGTAGACTTATTCTCTATGCAAAAATGGTTCCCTTCTCAGTTATTTTTGTCCATAACCAATAAACAGGTAAAAATAAAATTTTATCAGCAAAAATATGCCTTCTAGAAAATACGGAAAATAACTACACAGAACAGTATAACATTACACTGGCTACCCGGCGTTTCCTGGTTTTCTTCAGTTACAGGGAGGATTGAAAAAGTGTTAAACCATTTTATAAAGGCATAAACTATCATACATAATACTACTTCATCAAAACTGGTCATATCGCTATATTGCAATTTACTGCCATTGATGAGATGGGTTGGAAATGAAGGCGCTGTCTATCGGTGATTGCCTCGAGTTCGTTAGGGAAAATATCTCACCTATATCCTCCCTCGGGTTCGAACCCGGCACCGTGACAGCAACGTTCACGGTGGTAGACGAGCATCTCACCACCACGCCACTCGGGCGTGGCCCACCATCATACATAATACTGGCATCATTAACGAAGTGACAAACTATTGTGAAGGCATGTCTGAAGCGCATTGCTAGGGAACCACGGTGACAAAAGTAAGCATTCCGAAAGTGAGGCTCAGGAACCTTGTTGTCCGACAGATTTTTTGCCCATTTCGGCCATTTGCTCAGCTCTGACAAACTTTTAAAGTAGCCTATTATTCAATCCGGGCCTTCTTTGGTACATATGCAAAATTTGAAGACGATAGATCAATAGTTTCTGTTTTGTATAGAAAGCATACACACAGACAGACAGAAAATCTTTTCTTATCTATAAAAATTTGTTACATATCGATAAAAAAACCATAATTGAACAAAAACCCATGCTGTCATCTATCAAATAAAAAGCACAGCTGGTATAATTCTTCTTTTGAAGTTGGTGGCCAATTTTTGATTAATGTGCCTAATCAAAAAAATAGTATGATGTTACAAATTATTTTATTAACCAATATAATAAATTAAATTACCAAGTATGCCGCGTAACTTTAACATTTGTTGTTATTTCGCTGTAAAATAATATAAGTAAAACCGTAAAAAAGAGTCAATTTTCCTTCTTGGGTTTTTCTAATTGAGGTCAAAGAGATTATTCAGACCAGAAACACTTTTATTTTAGTTTGGATCTTCTTCGGCAATTTGTGTGTGTAATTGATGACAATAAATACGCATATTCAGAGGTGGTAAAGAAACCCCCCCCCTTTCATTTTGCCCTGGGGCTATGTTGGAACGACAGTGGGGGGGGGGGGAGAGGATGCTTTTTTCGATAAATATGCAAAAATTTGTTTGAGTTCCGTAGAACAGCCTCATTATCATGAAAGGTTCCGCAGAACGGCCTCGTGATCATCAAGGGTTCCGCGAGGAACTTCACGTTGGAACTTCTGGTCCAGAGCGTGTGCAAGCATATGAATGACCAAAAGCGTGACTTGGGAGTATGGGCATGTGAATGACTGAACTAGTGACCCAGAAAACGAGGTACCAGGTCAGTAAGCAACCAAAACAGTAACCTAGTGCGTGCGCGAAAATGTGAATGATTGAAAGAATGACCTGGTGTGTTTGTAAGCATATGAATAACAAGAAGAAGACAACAAGGAATCAGGTAAGTGAATGACTAAAAGTGTTATGTAGGGAGCGAGAGACCAGGTCGGTGAGCGACCAAAAGAGTGAACTAGAGCGCTGCAAACATGTGAGTGACAAAAACAGGGTTAAAGCATTTGAATGATCAAAAGAGAGAGAGAGAGAGACACACACAGAGAGAGAAGTATCAGGACAGTGAGTGTTCAAAAGAGTGACCAAGGTAGAAAGGTACCAGGTCGGTGAGTTACCAAAAGAGTAAACTATAGCGTGTACAAACATATGAGTGACCAAGGGAGTAACCTAGAGCGTGTACAAGCATGTGAGTGACCAAAACATGGTTAAAGCATTTGAATGATCAAGAGAGAGAGAGAAGAACCAGGTCAATGAGTGCTCAAAAGAATGACCAAGATAGAAAGGTGACAGGTCGGTGAGTGACCAAAAGAGTGAACTAGAGCTAGGCCAAGCCAGTGAGTGACCAAAAGAGTCACCTGGAGCGTGTGCAAGCATGTGAGTGATCAAAACAGGGTTAAATCATTTGAATGATCAAGAGAGAGAGAGAGAAGAACCAGGTCAGTGAGTGCTCAAAAGAATGATCAAGGTAGAAAGGTACCAGATCGGATAGTGACTAAAAGAGTGAACTAGGGCGTGTGCAAACATATGAGTGACCAAAACTGGGTTAAAGCATTTGAATAATCAAGAGAGAGAGAGAGAGAGAGAAGAACCAGGTCAGTGAGTGCTCAAAAGAATGACCAAGGTACCAGGTCGGTGAGCAACCAAAAGAGTGAACTAGAGCTTGGTCAAGCCAGTGAGTGACCAAGAGAGTAGCCTAGAGCATGTGAATGACCAAAAACAGGGTTAAAGCATTTGAATGATCAAGAGAGAGAGAGAAGAACCAGGTCAATGAGTGCTCAAAAGAATGACCAAGATAGAAAGGTACCAGGTCGGCGAGTGACTAAAAGAGCGAACTAGAGCTTGTTCAAGCCAGTGAGTGACCAAGAGTGCATCAAAGTATTCACGATTCGAACCCCTCGAAGAAAAAATAAATCGAAGATATTGGTTATAATATCAGAAAGAGAGAGCAACGAATATTAGTTAGGATCCTCGAAGATCGCCTTTGACTAATGACGCGAATGTGGAAGGATTGCCTCAGACAGTGATGAATATATCGGATCATAAGTCCCATCTGCAGCTCTTGAAGATGGCTCAAGATAAATATATGTATATATATATACATATGATAATAACGATAACCTTTCTCAGACACGTTCGGGGTAATATATATAAATACAGGAGAAGGGGAAAAAAACGCGAAGCAGAAGTAGAAGAAGAAAAAACTATCTAGCTTCCTATTACGCCGTCCAACTTGGTAATTCCCGTGAGGATAAGAGTTGTGAGAGGCTCGTTGAAGATAGGAGGTGAGAAAATGGGGGACACTGGGATATGACGGACGGATATATATCGACGAATAAATACATATAGGGATTATTGGAATAAAGGAAATTGAACTGCTGCTCGTATACTTGTACTACAGACAAGAATTGTGTGCTCCTTATTTCGATACAGTCCTTTATAACGAGCGTGTCCGGAAAATTCACCGCCAGCAATTCAACGTCGGAAAATTCAATGCCAGGAAAATTCACCGACCAACAATTCACCGCTAGGAAAATTCACCAACTAACAATTCACCGACAACGGTTCGATGCGAGACAGTTAACGAGGGAGTGAGGGAGTGAACGATTGAGTTACTGAGTCAATAAGCGAGTAAGTCAGTTCGTGACTACTGAGTCCGTGAGCGAGTGAGTGAGTAACCTAGTGATTATGTGAGTGAGTGAGTTACTGAGTCAATAAGCGCGTAAGTCAGTCCCTGAGTGACCGAGCGAGCTACTGAATCCGTTAGCGAGTGAGTGACCCAGTGAGTACGTGAGTGAGCGAGCTACTGAATCCGTTAGCGAGTGAGTGACCTAGTGAGTACGTGAGTGAGCGAGCTACTAAATCCGTTAGCGAGCGAGTGACCTAGTGAGTACGTGAGTGAGTGACCTAGTGAGTACGTGAGTGAGTGACCTAGTGAGTACGTGAGTGAGTGACCTAGTGAGTAAGTTAGTGCCCCAGTGAGTGAGTGAGTGGCCTCACTCGCACACTGACTCAGTAACTCAATCGCTAATTGACTCGCATCGAACTATTGTCGGTGAATTATTAGTCAGTGAATTTTCCTAGCGGTGAATTGCATGGCGGTGAAAATTTTTCGTAAACCTACAACGAGTACGACTTTTATAACAGGAATCTCTCTATAATGAGTGATTTGCGAGTGATTTTGAAGTAGCTAGTGTGTTAAAGATTCCAGAAATATTCGGTTATAACGAGTTCTGGTACCTCGTTATAACGTCAAAAGACTTTTCCAAAAATTATATTTTTTTCCTTTTATGTCTTCAGGAATTGAACATTATGACATTTATCATGACACCAGGGCTATATACAGGGTGTCCTGTGTGTAAGTGCTAATGCGGCCTTCATCTCATCAACCGTCCGTCGTAGAGATATCTTTTGAATTTAGAAAATGCTCAAAAGGCGTTTGAAAATTGTTCTGTACTAGTTTTGAGAGTGAAAACACCGTGTATAGCATAATAAAAGATCTGAATTTTTATACGATAACCCTTTCCCCGTCTCCTAACTTCCAACTGGAAAGTTGTTTCCCTGTCTCTCCTGAGGAAAACAAAAATAAATCCAAGTTTTCAAGTGCAATATTCGCCGAGATATTCGAATTCCAAAACCATAGAAAAGTTGAAAAAGGACAGCATGAATCAGGGAAAGGAGCGTTGTCCGTTAGTTTTTGCCGTTCACTTTTCTCCTACCACTCACTTTTCTGAAATTGAGTTTCACTGTAATAATGGCACGAACGGAACCGAAACTCACTCACACCTCCTCGCTAATGTTCCTTATGGTGCTTCGTCTGTTTGAGCTGATTAGCTTTGGTCGTCACGAAAGCCGTCACGCTTGTGTGGAATACCGTGTATGAAAGTACGATGTGACAGCACCATCTGTGGGTGAAATTTCGAATAATTTTTTAATTTATCAAAAAAGAAAACATTTCTACGCCATATAATAAGTATTTTAGTGCAAAATACACTGTTTTTATCTCAACTAGTTGATTTTTTTATTATTTTTTGAATGCGTCATAATAAATTTAAAATTAAAAATTTTTAAATTTTTCCGCATAATTTATTTATTTCTTCGACGTGAGAGAGTTGCAGTGGTGTGACTAGAATGTTATACTATAATGAATGTGAATAAGTGCTGCCCAGTGTTCGCCAATACCCATCTAAATTAGTGATTCGAGCATCAAAAGTCGATTTTACTCCTCCAAATTTCAGAATTTCATTGAATAGTGAGAATACTACTTCAAATTTTAGGTTTTTCTTTAGAAAAAAGCGTAACCTCTTTTTACAAAACTACCGATTTAGAATTTTAGAGAAGACTGAAATTGCTCTTCAAAAATTATTTCATCGGATAACACTGCAGTACAATATTATATAACATGCAAAGAAATATCATTAAACTGGAGCTACTGCCGCCACCTATCATATAAAAGCGCAACTGTTATAATTCTGCGATTAAAATTGGTGACTGGTTTATGATTGATATGCTGCACGAAAATGTATGATGTGATACTACTAAATAATTTATAAGCAATAATATATTGGTTTAATTATTAAGTTTGCTTCAAAATTTTTACATTTGTTGCTCGTATGTTTGTAACATAACTATAACAAAACAAAATCTAACTCGCCTTAGGGCTTTATTACCTTCCACTCTATTTTATTGATTTTTTTTTCTAATATGTTTGTCAAATGTTTGAAAGCCACATTACATGACTCTGATGACATTAGTTAGACTATAACTAATGTCATGTATGTTAGACCATAACTAATGTCATGTATGTTAGACCATAACTAATGTCATGTATGTTAGACCATAACTAATGTCATGTATGTTAGACCATAACTAATGTCATGTATGTTAGACCATAACTAATGTCATGTATGTTAGACCATAACTAATGTCATGTATGTTAGACCATAACTAATGTCATGTATGTTAGACCATAACTAATGTCATGTATGTTAGAGTATTAACATACATGTTAGAGTATTAACAAATACAAATAAATACAAATACAAATACAAATACAACGCCACAACAGGCAAATTGCCCAACGAGGCGGCTGACTTAAGAACATCATGGATTCCCGAGCCATTTTTTGGAGGCCCTACCTACTACTGCTACACCACACATGCACAACATACATGTTGGAGTATTAACATACAGCCGCTGTGGTGGTCGAGTGGTCATAGTGACGGACTCGCATCGCGCGGACCCTGGTTCGAGCCCCACCGTCGCCACAGTGGTGGTCGGCTGAAGTTGGTTTGCTGTGGTTCCCAACTGCGAGGCGCAAATGCAAGCCGATCTCCCCGTTAAAAAGTCTCGCCACAGAGAGCAACAGACCTACAAACAGTACAAATATTCAGTCACGATACATCACTCACTTCACTTCTGAGATATAGATGGCAGCACTGAAAAATCATACACAACACTTGATACGCACTCAGACTGTTAGGTACACACAATTACACTTCCGGCACAACTCACTAGGTAGAAAATTGCCTATGGCGATAGACCTAAGTTGTGCTCGGTTAAAAAAAAGAAAAAAAGTATTAACGTACATGTTAAGAGTTTTCATGTGTATGCACATATCCCCTTTTTCTGAATGGGAATACACTGTAAAAAATGCTTATGTTGTAAAAGATTGGTATTTTTTGTAAATTGTGGCAAAGTGGGTCACTTTAGAGAAATTGAATTGTTTAATATTGTAGATATTGGGAATATATTTCAATCTTCGAGATTTATTTTTGAAAATATGTATAATCTGATGTAGTGAAAGATGTTTTAACCCCCCTGCAAATTGTTGACAATGTCAATCAGTAACACCAATGTTGTTTTGAGCAGTGAGAATATTTTATGTATAAAGGGTTTTATATAATATAAAAAAAATCACCGCTGGTTGTTTTTAAGCAACCATTTTGCCATTGGCTGGTCAATATCTCTACCAAAGTTGAGGAACCAAGACGAAGAGAGTCAGTGCTCGGTACCTCGCACCAACTAACGACGCAACGTCCTTGGATTTTAGAAATTGTAATCGAAATAAATATAGACCAGAAACAGGTCGATTCTGGTTTTACCCTCTTTGGATTAGAATTGCTAAAATACTAAGGAGAGAGGGCTACATTTTTTTCACTAATGTTATGTTACAACACACAAACAACAACTGTTGAAATTTCGAAGCAAACTTAATAATTTAACTAACATTATTGTTTATACAATATTTAGTAAATACACACCATGTTTTTTTTTTGTGCAGCACATCAGTCGAAAACCTGTCACTAGTTTTAATAGCAGCATTATAACAGTTGCGATTTTTATATGATAGGTGGCAGCAGAAACTCCAGTTCAGTGATGTTCCTTTCATGTTATATAATACTGTACTACATAGTGTTATCCGATAAAATATTTTTTGGTTAGTAATTTCACTCTCTAAAGATTTCAGGGGTAGTTTTGTAAAAAGAGGGACTTCTTTTGTTTAAAGAAAAACAGTGGAATAACTCAATTAAAAGAAACACTTAATATTTCGAGAAGTATTTTCAATGAAATCTGGTGCAGTGAAATAGAATTTTGAAACGCAAATCACGCATCTAGATGGCGTATTGGCAAACACTGCTGTAATATATGTATAGTTGTTCTCAATATTTTCTAGAAGGCATATTTTTGCTCATAAAATGTTATCCATTCCTTTATTGGACGAAAGTAACAAAGATAGACACCATTTTTCCATGTTGAATACGTTTACAAAGTATGAACATATTAGAGTCTGTATATGCTTCCGTGTACACAGAATATTTTACTGCGCAAAGAAAAAAAATCCTTATGTTCAATAAGTGCCATGTTATTTGCCCTTCGACACAGATATTGAAATTCTGTGCACAGAGAAACAATAGGTCTGTGCAAACCAAAATAATAATAATGATAAAAGTGAATGTGCCTCATCTGGCAAAAAAAACGAATCCATGGTAATACCATGAATTCCTTTCACGGCAGCACTGCTGCCATCTCCTTTTTTTAATCAGTCTTATATAGTGATACATAGTATGGTCATATCTAGTGAAATTTTGTGATAAATTTTCATAACCTATCATAGCAGGGCCGCAACTAGGAGTTAGGGTCATTTTTATCGAGGGTGGAAGATCTGAATTGTTGATCCGGACTATTGCTCTCTTATTTCCAGTTCTGGTTTGGTATTTAAATGTTTGCTTAGATTTTATTAAGATTTACAGAATTCACCAAATTGTTTCTTGTTGTTTCTACAACAGCATATATATTAGTGCAGTGAAAACAACATACATGTATGGAAAACTTTTTCGTGGGAAATATTAGCCATTTTCAGTATGAGTTCTTTTTTTTTTTCCTTTCAGCGTTTCTCCAATGGTAGTGGTTAGCATCATCACGGGGGCATCTGAGTCTGCGTTACTGCCCACTAAATCACAAGAGTTGGCTGCTTGCTAAGGATGAACGAAATTTTAATATTCAAACCAAGAAATTCGAATACAGTGCACGTCACATGTCCCTTTATTTGGCCGTGTTGCTCTCAGGGGCACACAACATGGTTTTCTTATACATTTCCAAATAAATGCATTGTATATTTTTAGCTCGTTTTGGTACTGATGTTTCTAAGCAACTCCTAAGCATTCAATTTTTACTTGTGAGCTGCTGACGAAGTTTCCATTATTACCAATAGAAAGGCTCAAAGAGGTACGCATATGTCTTCTATTTCTTGACAATCCAAGAAAGAGCGATCTTCGATTCTTGAATTTTGGAGGGAGATACCATGTGGGGGAAAAAACTGCATAAATGCGTTAAAATGCTTTTCACCCCATTTATATCCTGTGCTTTCCTCAATTTTTCTTCGTATTTTTGAATCAATCAGCAATTTTTTTTTGGTCGCATGATACATTGAGGTTCCCAAAATCATCTTTGTATTACTGATTATTTTAATTAAATTAAGTTGATTAATTCATATTAGTTGAAAAAGTAATTAATTAGAAATTTACATTTCTTACAAAGAAAAAAATGCTAAATTAATAACCAATTTTTTGAAACTTCTCAACTATGATATTTAAGCAACCAATCAATTTATGAATTGAAGGAGAGGTCAAAAAATGGGTTTTAATGACGAATTTTTCGAATATTGTTCAAAACAGTTTTATAAATTTATTTGAAAGAATGTTTCACGCAAAATCCATACATACAAGAAGTACAAAGATTAATTTTTTTAATCACTTTATTCCACGAAAAAATAAATTTCTCAAAAACTATACAAGATTTATTCTCATGAAATTTTTCAACAGCGTTTCAGTTAACATTAGCTGTGCAACGAACTAGCATCTCGGCTGTATGTTCAGAATTTCATATTTTACAGCTGTTTGAAAAAATATACATTGAAATGTTTTTAGTTAAAATTCACGCATTATTCCACAAAAACTGCCATATCTCTGAGAATATTCTTGTGTACCATACATAAGACTTTTAGTTCATTGACAGATGATAATCATAGCGTACGGTACCGAATATATTCGAATATATGCAGTAGTTTTCAGCGAACAATGTCTGGAGTAAACGCTGAAAATAAGCTAATTTTGAGAACATAATATGAAATATATTAAAAAGTCGTAGAAATGTTTCAGAAATTTGGTCGAATTTCCTTGTTTTATACGGTAATATGATTAAAACCACATGTTTTCTAAAAACCACACCGTTTAAAAAAAAATAAGTGTCCCTGACGTAGCCAGTAGGTTGCCTAAAACAGGAAATTTTGACATTATATCGAAAATAAGAAACTCTTTAGAGAAATTCCTACACTCCATTTATCCAAAATTTCGAATTAACCTACCGTGACTTACATTATTCTAAAATACCACAAAAAATTTCAAATATACTGTTTTGTTATCCTAATGAGCCTCGATCCTATATACCAATGAGCTTGTTAATACTATATTTCTTCTAACATCCTGGAAATCGCCAGGACTGCTTTTCTCTCACAGTCTCCAGAGACTGTTATCAGTTTCCCCTATTTTTTTTTTTTTTACATACATATATATTTTTATGTCCCGTTTTCCTTGAAAACCCTGTTCTCTTTCCACAACCGACATACGTCCAGAAAACCTTACCGATCAATTCCAATCCAGGACGCATGCGCAAAACAGAAGGAGGTCGCAGTATTTTTCTCCGTGCATTTCGGAGTCTCTTTTCTCATGTGAAAACAACACACACAAACTCTTATACTCTCTATCTTACTTTATTTTCTGAGTCGGCAATTAAGAAACATTTCCTTATAGTGATACGTACGTTTCCCCTCTCAAAGAACTATCTTCTTGACGGGAAATTTTTTTAAATTTTTCCTCGAGAAATTTTACTCGATTTTTACGTGTTTTTTTTTTTTTTAATATAATACACGAATTAAATAATATTTGAAGAGAAGGATATAAGAACGGATTCCGAATCGAAGAGAGAATCTTCACCGTGGTGTCAGTAGCGTATAAAAAGGGCTCTCGAAGGAACACTGTCGAGTAGTAGTGCGCTAGATGCAAAGAGTTGGTCTAACTTAAGCCTAAAACACGTTTAGAAGGCGTGACCGGACCGAAATTTTTGCCCAGCTGTTTTCGTCGTTTAGGAATACGGACACTCGGACGGTCCCTCGGACGTTTCACAGCCGTGACATCCATTATCGGGTGAGTAATAATTTCCAGTATTGTCAGAAAGTTATTGTTGAACCGAAATCTTTCAATGATTTACGATATTATCGTTTTCAGTAATGTCAGTGACGCGAGTTATTTCGCCGAGGTGTCGTGATTATGTTAAGATTATTATTATCATGTGGTGATGATTACCGAATACTTGTCGTCATGGCGGGATATGTAAACGACATGTATGCGGCAGTTATATGTGTTCGCGAATTTCAATAATTTCTCATTTTTCAGAGTAAATATTTCTCGAGTAAATCATCTTTTCAAATTATTGCAAATTATCTGTACATAATAACCGGTTATTATGCGTACTTGTGAATCGTCTCGGTAAGTTTTATAAATTTATCACTTTTAAAGGTGAATATGCATAATAACCAAGTGTCGTTGGTAAATTTGATAAATACTTGAAATTTATCGCCTTTATCTGTGATTATTCATAATACCCTAATGTAATTGGTGAATTTCATAAACATAGACAAAATTCCAAATGAGTCTATGTATGTGTGATGAATATAGTCAAACCCGATATAATGATACAACATATGTATGAATTATCATGTATCATATTATCATATAGTACAAGATTTAGTATCATCTTTACGGATGACGCGACGCTTGGGTATTATGTATAATCACCTGTAAAAGTGATAATTTTTTTAAATACTTATTAAATTTACCAACGACGCTTGGGTGTTAGGCATAATCACTGGTAAAAAAGTGATAAATTTAAGGAAATGCATCAAGTTTACCAAAATGCTCGGCGATTATGCATAATAGCCGGATTTATTACATTCACTGTAACATATGTAAATTACTAATAGAATAACAGGCATTGCGTTCAATTTCGGCAATGGGAAAATAAAAATTATTAAATTATTCTGTTACGCTTTATTAAATAAAATAGAATGATATCTTATTAACTTATTTTCTTCATATTGCATGGAATTGAATATTATTTTATTTATAACAACACGAAATTTAATTTAGCTTAATAATTTAGAATTTCGTAAAACTTTATTCAATTGATGATATCGAATTTTCTAAATATTAGATTATAAAAATTATGAAATTCTGTATTTGTTAGCTTATTTAATTTCAAAACTTATAACACTTGATTTTGGCTGTGTAAAATCCAATTTACATTTCCCAATTTAACAATATAAAATTCCATTTCAGTTAATTAAAAAAATAATAATTTTATCATTTTATTGAGGAATGTGAAATTTTATATCATTCAATTTTAATAATACAAAGTTCCGAATAGCATTATTTGACATAAAATTTTGCAATTTTAACAATCTTTTTAATTAAAAAATTTTTTTAAATAAATTTGTACGTAAAAATTTCATATTATTACTCGATTGAACAACGCAGAATGATGTATTGTTATCATCATGCCATTACCCTCAATTTGTGTGATTATGCAAATATTACATTTTTATTACGGTATTGATAATATTTTTTACAAACTTAACATGGTATGTATTTAAAATTATCACTGGATATATATATATATATATATATATATATATATATATATATATATATATATATATGTAATGTTATCATTATTAAGATATTTATACGTTCAACGAATTAAATGTTATGATGTTGTATAGTGTTTCACATTAATTTACTACTAAAGTTATATTTCGTATTATATATGTCACTGCCAAAGCTCGAATTGTGGCCAATTCGAAAAGGTCGGCCACTTCCATGAATTGGCCGAGAGTTTTGGCCAAAGTACGATTTTCAGAAATGATACGCGATTTGGCCGGCCAATTCGCGAAGTGGCCGGAGTACTCTGGCCAAATGTCGATGTGCTGATGTAATACGGTCCGGTAGACGCCAAATCCGTTTTTCTTTCCATCGCTTTGATATTTGACTGTACAGGGTGTTCCAAAATTGGACCGACAAACTCAGAGGGTTGTTGGTAGGGATCTAGAGGAACAGCAATTGCAATGGAACATGGTGTCGCAAACGACGCTGAGAGGGTGAAAATCATGAAAAACGCATGCAGGCTCTGAGTACCAGAGATGAAAGGTTGATGTTAGTTGATCGCTGAATGCGTTCGTGGGTTCGCTCACCATATCTGGCGTAAGCAGCGTCGCGAAACGCATGCGCTGGAGTAGGATCACGCGCTGCGGACGACGTAAATTAGCGCTATTGTGCGGACGACATCAAAAGTATACCTGGTATCTTCAAGCGCGTCCAGGAATCGTTTTTACGTCGTTCTAGACTGTGCAATGACACCAGCGGAAGCCACTTCCAACAACTCTTGGAATAATTAATCAAATAAACCTCTTTGTATTTATAATTGTATTTTTTGTCGTTCCAGCGTGACGTCGGAACCTGCATGCGTTTTTCGTGATTTTCACCCTCTCAACGTGGTTTGCTACACCATGCTCCATTGCGATTTCTGTTCCTCTTGATGCCTACTAACCACCCTCTGAGTTTGTCGGTCTAATTTTAGAACACCCTGTATATAGCAGCTGTATTGGATAATAATGATAATTACTATCAATAAGAATTGATAGTTACATAATTATCACGAAAAATACTCCAACTTGACGATGATTCCGAATCATGTCTTTTGTTATCGGACTTTGGTAAGGGAGCTCCGCCCACTTCACGAACTGGCTGGCCAATTCCCGAAATTCGGGCATTGGCCGAGGTAGTTTACAACTAAATTGGCCAATTCGCTATCTGGCCGGCTACTTCGTGACTAGCCAGTTTTGGTCTTTGGCAGTAGCATATATACTATATGTAGTATTTTATTATTTTTGTTAGATGTTTGATAGTATAATACGATTTTTTGTTTTAATAATCTATAATACATTCGGGTAATATGGGAAATACTACTTTTTATTATTTTTTTGATCATCCCAATTTTAAACATGGTAGGAACCTGTCTGTGCAAATTTGTTTCTTATCTTTGCTTTGACAAGTGCATTGTACGTAAATATAAATATTAGAACTAAGCAAAAAGGCATTAAAAAACCATTTTCGTGGGTAATATGGATCATTCGGGCAACATGGAATAGGGAGTTTAAATTGTAGAAAACTAAATCAAATTGATCAGAATTCGGACTTAATTTCAGTCTATGACAATCAAAAATGAGAATTTCATGGTTTGTTTTTGTAGCTGTGATGATGCGGTGTGGTGTCGCAGTCTATTTACAAGAGTCAAAAATTCAATCTTTTTTTACTGCCCCAAAGGTGGGACCTAAGGTGGGACCACTGAGAACAGGAGACACGCATTATTTCCAGATCTTTTCCCTTCTATCTTACAAAACTTTCCATCTTCAAGAGATATTTTTGCCCAACTCAGATAATACTAACAGTATTTCATGTTATCCGACACCGACACACAATCTGTGAAAGAAAAATAGTGTTCCATCTAACCAGAGAGAATCACTATTTGAAAATGATATATATTCTATTCAATAAATCGCACTTTTATTGGAGACATTTTCTGAAAGCCATCTTAAAAACCCCCTCTGAAATTTCAACTTTTAAATGCTGCCCTCCGAATCTTTTAAGTCAGGGTTTCACTACCTGAGGTCAAAAGGAAACATTCTGCAATGAGCAAAACCAACCCACGCATTTGTGACACTAGGGTCTGGAAGGGATACAACACTTGTGATGTACATTATGCTTAGTTTTAAATTATTGGGCGCATAAACTTTCCTGTGTAAATTTTAGAAAGTGTAGAAACAAATATTCTCGTATAGCAGCCCTAATGACCCTGACAACTGAGCAACACTGACTCCATAACATCGGGGAAGGGGCATTTGAAATTGTTCATTACTAAAATTACCATACCTGAAAGCAGAAAAAATCCTGGTATTCCATATTACAAGAATTTACTATATTACTTTTAAATATTTTATAAAAATAATAAAATGTAAAATACATTCCAATATTATCCCATTCCAAACCATAATATGCATTCAATTGACCACTTCTCTGTATGTCCAGCTTCCATAGGTACGGGAAGAGGTAGTTTTAGGCCGGGATTACATAATAAAAGTTTTATAAACGATTTTTTACAAAACTTGAAAAAAAACAACAAATACTCCTTTTTGTTACATTCGCTCACATAAATAAATTCAATAAAACTTGAAAAAATGCAACCATAATAAGCGTATCGGTCGGTTACATTCGCTCGAATGTAACCGATACGCTTATTGGTTGCGTTTGTTCAAGTTTTATTAAAAACTTTTATCAATTTTTTATAGTGTAATCCTGAATTTAGAGAAGTTAACCATAAATGCTAATTGATGTATTTTTTGATAATTCGGGATTTATCACAAAAATCATTTACTCATTTAATAGCTGTTTTTTTTAAATCAAATCAAAATTTTTATATCTCCTGGGTCAAATTTTTAGCAATAAATTATTATTATTTTAGTATTGTAGTGGTTCAAGAACAAATCTACTGATGAAATTCTGGGGAAAAAAACTTAATTAAGGATTGAAACACACTTTAATTTTCTTTAATTTTATCTTGTGAAATATAAACTGTACTGAAAAATATTAATATATTTAAATATTTAATAAAATGAAAAGTAAAAACAAAAGCAATAAAAGCCTAATTTTCAATAAAGTAATTAAAGACGACAGAAAAATTTGTTCATATTCAATTCAAAATACTTTCAATACAAAAAACTTTCGTGTTTAAGTAATATATTTTAAAAAGTTAAAAAATATATTCGTATTCTATTAAGCTCAGAAAATTAATAAAAATTCTAGTATTTCATAAAATATATATGAAAGGGGAAAAAAATTCTAGCATTTATTAAAATACTTAAGTGAAAGAAAAGATGCCTGTATGTAATGAAACTTTAAAAAAAAATTAGCATTTAATGAATTTTAAATGAAGGAAAAAAAATGGGTATTTAATTAATAAAATTTTGAGGGAAAAGAAAGTATAAAAATTTTGCAATAAACTATTTAAACGAAGAGGAAAAAATAGGTATTTCATAAATAATTTTAAAAAGATGGAAAAAAATCAATATTTGATAAATTATTTAGAAAAGAAGGGGGAAAAATATGTGTTCAATAAATTATTTAAAAACAGAGGAAATATGTATTCAATAAATTACTTTGAAAAGAGGGAAAAATATGTATTCAATAAATTATTTAGAAACAGGGGGAAAAGTATGTATTCAATAGATTACTTTGAGGGGAAATATATATATATTCAATAAATTACTTTGAAAAAAGGCAAAAAATATGTATTCAATAAATTACTTGAAAAGAGGGTAAAATATGTATATTCAATAAATTATTTGAAAAGAGGGAAATATGCATTCTATAGATTACTTTGAAAAAGAGCGGGAAATATGTATTCAATAAATTATTTTTAAAAAGACGGAAAAATATGTATTCAATAAATTATTTGAAAAGAGGGAAATATGCATTCAATAGATTACTTTGAAAAAGAGCGGGAAATATGTATTCAATAAATTATTTTAAAAAAGACGGAAAAATATGTATTCAATAAACTACTTTAAAAAAACAGGAAATAAATGAGTATTTGATAAATCATTTAAAAAAATGTGGGAAAAAGAATTATTTAATGAATTATTTTGAAAAAGAGAACGAATTAGTATTCAATAAACTAATTGAAAAACAAAAGAAATTCTTATTTGAAAATTAGAGAAAAAAAAATTCGCTATTAGATTACTTCAAAAAATTAGCATTTATAATAATGCATTGGTAAAATTAGGAAAACTTCTAGTATTTCGATAAATATTGTAAAATCTACAATTAAGTAATATTAAAATTCGAATTATTTAAACGGAAAAAAAGCAGTATGTAATAGAATATCATAAAATATAAAGTTTAAAATAGTTTACAAAAATGTAAAAATATTCACACAATTTTAATTTGAGATTTTAATATCATAAGTATACAGAGGTTTCGAAATCAAGTTGAAGAAATTCGGGGTAATTAACTGAATTAGAAATTTATAATTATAAGATAAAATTTTCTTTCAATTTTGGTATAATTTAGTATAGAATCAATTTTGATATGGACGAAAAATACAACAATATACTGTTGTTCAACATCCAAAGTAATTACGTCAGTATCGATAAATGCTAATGTGGTCTAGAGCGTTCACCCGGAAGTGAAAGGACGTGGGTTCGATCAGCACCTCCTAGAGATAGAAGGCCTCCACAGTCTGCTTGTGACGTCAGTAAGTACTTCATCATCAAAAAAATTTCCTGCTCGTGCCAGTATCATCGTTGTGAGGAAAAGAAAAGATAGGGCTCAGAATTGGCGATTTCTATGCCCCACATCCAATGACTATGTGGTATTTGTGAGCCAATCAGGAAGATTCTACGCTAAAATAAGAAGAAACGAAATAAGATGACGTGTTTCAAAATGTTGCAAACTTGCTAGGTGGGTGAATGACGTATATGGCAACCAGAGCGGAGGCCATCTATATCTAGAAGAGGCTGGTTCGATTCCCCGCAGGGACAGTTGAATTTTCTTTTTTTCCAAAATGTACCTTCGCATCCGCCAGCTGTTAAAAACCTTTGTATGGATAGCAGAGAGCGACATCATCCTCGGATGAGTCGCCAGTGATTCCAGATGAGTGATTCCAGAACTGATGAAACAAGTGATTCCAAAATTGATGAAACAAATGATTCTGATGAAACAAGTGATTCCAGAACTGATGAAACAAGTGATTCCAGAACTGATGAAACAAATGATTCTGATGAAACAAGTGATTCCAGAACTGATGAAACAAATGATTCTGATGAAACAAGTGATTCCAGAACTGATGAAACAAATGATTCTGATGAGACAAATGATTCTGATGAGACAAGTGATTCCAGAATTGATGAAAGAAATATTTCATGAATTGATGAAATTCCAGAATTAATGAAAGAAATATTTCATGAATTGATGAAATTCCAAAATTGATGAAAGAAATATTTCATGAATTGATGAAATTCCAGAATTGATGAAAGAAATAATTCCAGAATTGATGAAATTCCAGAATTGATGAAAGAAATAATTCCAGAATTGATGAAAGAAATAATTCCAGAATTGATGAAAGAAATAATTCCAGAATTGATGAAAGAAATAATTCCAGAATTGATGAAAGAAATAATTCCAGAATTGATGAAAGAAATAATTCCAGAATTGATGAAAGAAATAATTCCAGAATTGATGAAAGAAATAATTCCAGAATTCAGAATTAACAATATGTAAAAAAATCCAGAATTGATGTAAACTCAGAGTTAATGCAAGAAAAATTTAAGAATTTAGAATTGATGAAAGCTTTCAATTCAATTTTATCGCGGGGCCTCACAAAGCCCAGTGCGACAGCTCCTTTCGCACTCCCCCCTAAGAGCGGTTCTGTTTAAGAGACGTCGAATTTAATGATAGTGATCGAGCTGAAAGAGAAAATCGAGACATTCATATTTCTTAGAAACGAAAAGTATTGACAAGTATCTTTTGTATTTTAAGGCATGGTATTTTTTTGTGGTACAATTAATGAAATGAATGATAAAAAGATGACACTAATCAACCACTTTACGATCAAGGACGTATTATTGCTTCAAAACTCCAAATTTCTTCTCTCCTCACACCTTTGTTGTAACCCTATGAAGTTGTTCTTCTTAACCTTCCTTTTAATTCTATACAATCATTTGTGATTTTTCCCCCACATATAGTTTACTCTTCTACTATATACATATATCAGAGCGAAAGAAAACAGGTAGGTGAAAGGTGAAAAGATAAATCTACTTCGTTTACGTATTCTCTTATCTGTACTTGTCCATTACACTGTTCTCCATTTGTGTTTATTCTTCCATTTTTTTATTCCACCTTCTTTCCCTTTTTCTAATGTGCAGTTAGGTTTGGACAAGGTTACCATATTTATCGCTCATTCGTCACATAGATATCATCCGAATTTCTTGCCAATGGCTTGTAAGCAAAAGGGGTGAATAGGGTAAAAAAGTAAATAAATGAATAAAATCCCTGAACGCAAACAGACAATAAAACAATAATATACAAAAAAATAAGACTCAATATGCGATAAATTAAAAAAAAAGGCAGAGCATGAGGAAAACGATGAAAGACCAAAAGCGTTCAGGGAATAAACGCAAAATTTGTTCCAAACCCCCTGTCAACCCGTCTTCGGAAGCTGTAATATCTGGTATTGCCCCTGGCAGTTGGAAATTCAGTTATTTGCAATGCATGTCTTCTTAGGAATGGGTCTGGCCATGGTATAAACCAGGTTGTATATACAATTGAAACACAATTTTAGGTCTGCCTCAAGGCGACGCCATTCCAAGAAGTGGACAAGCCTTCTTCGTATCAGATGAAGTTTTTTGCAATCTGAGTCAGCTAATATACAGTATATGCAGCGTTGGAAATCATTCGTGGTCCGCGATCACTGATCAAACAATCGGACCACCGAGAAAAAAAATTGTGGTGGTCCCGAGGACTAGTAGCGAAAAACTTTGCACTCCTCTACCCGTGGTGATACATTGACAGCGAAAAAAATCTCCTACGGGAGAATCACCGATCCACAGTGGATTTTTTATGGCTTTTTTGTTCATCCCGTTGGTGGTATATCACTCTTCTAAATGCAAATGTATTTGCGTAGATTAATTATTATCATTTAGAACAGATTTCGTTTCGCGGACCCCCAGGAGTCAGCGGGCCATCTTACGGTAAATACTGGTGTGATACATCTACTGTTAGTCTCTATCCGAAAATTAAATCTTTTCTGGAAACGCATCTAAAATTTTCACCCCTAAACTCGAACTCAAAAACTAATAACAATTCTTCATCAGTGAAAATTTGAAACGTTTTCTCCACCAGCAATTAGTAAACACCCCCAGCCAACAAATCAGCGATTTTCTCAACCATTATATATAATCACTTTTGAGTTTGTTACCATTCCTCGAAGCTTTTTAAATGGGGGGGGTGGGAGGGGTGGGTAAGAACATTCCGAACTAGATGGGCATTTGTGTTTACCAGAGCATGATTCTCAGAGGGAAGGGAAAAGGCAATGCATTGCAACAAAGCTCAATTCCACGCCAACCATATTACTGCCGATCGAATGATCATTTCGAATTTACGACTTTCACTTCACGTACTTTTCCCGAACTTCCTTTTGTAATTTTAAGCCTGTAATTAGAAAGCACAACTTTTGCTGAAAAGGACTTAACGAGGAAATGTTAGTAGTAGTAGTAACGAGGGTGCCGCTAATCAGGGATTTCTCTAGCACTCTCTCTACTTTTCCAATTCTGTATTCCATCCGTACACCACACTCTCTCTCTCTCTCTCTCTCTCTCTCTCTCTACCCAATGCTCTCCTTGAAAATCTTCCAATGTGTCACTTTTGGGGGGGGGGGGGTGGAACTTCCGATCTTCCACGAGGAAGAGGAAGTAAGTGCGATATCAGGGAATGTCCAAATGCTTTACAGTGGCTTGGCCGGAATAACTGTCCTGGAACAGAAGAGACAACAGCACAAGTTTTCGACTCGTTAGTCGGAAATCGAACTGATTCCGAGAGGTGTTTGAAACGTACTCGTGTCTCTGTATATACGCACACACTAGTTTTAAGTAATCACATTTTAATTAGTCCTCGCTGAAACATTGCCACCTACTCGGACGATGAAAATTGCATTACCGAAAACTAGGTTACAGTCAAAGGCTGCGAGAGAGTGGAATGAATGGACGAAATCCTTTTGGTAAATAATAAAGAACATCACTATCAAGAGTCATTGAAGAGGGGTAGAGATTGTCGGGAAGTGTCCGCCAATAGAGAGTTTTTGTGTTATGGGAAGTTCCGCCATAGTATTTTCATTTTTTTTGGATCTGCTAAAGTCAGTTAATATACAGTATTTGTATTCAAATTTATATTCTTTTTTCGCACTAAACATAAGAAAAACTTTTTGCGGACCTACAGGGGGGGTCAAGCAGCCCATCCTATAAAAACCACTGAAGTTAACTCCTCCCCCAGCAATGACGAATGCTCCTGGAAGTGTGTCCTTTTGCAGTTGATTGTACAGCTTGTTTGTTCTACTGAGAAACCAAATTTACATAAAAGCCTTCCTATTATCGTAAGGGGAATAGGCTGAGATAGACTTGGAAGTCTGGAGGGGGGGCACGGTCATTATTGCTGTGAGACACATGATGATGATGATGTAGATTCATATATACATATATACATTAGATCAGTCGACTCCACCTTTGACGCTGGGGGAGGGGCTATGCCACCCCCGCCCCGCCCCGTATCTCCACCCATGGTAAGAGGCCGTTGTTATTATTTAAACAGACTCTGGTTATTACGAGAATTACGAAATTCAACACGGTTACTATCAACTTTTATTTGCAAAAAAGTTATTTATACGAAGGGGAATATTACTCCCCCATCGAGAAAAAATTAGTTCGTCTTTCCATCGATATAGGGCGCTAAACGAAAACAAATCACTGGAAATATGCAAATCAGAGTCTTATAAGGGAGCAAGGTGTATGATTAATAGCTTATTGTTGAATTTTTTTGTTACTGAGCTATGGGCGGTGATACAGGAGGGGGGGGGGCGTGGGGTCCATTGCCTCCCCTCAGCGTCAAAGGTGGAGCCTACTGATTCAGTGTATATGAATTGACATGATCCTCATCATCTCCCCCCCCCCCACAGCAATCATCACCGTGCCTCACCCCCAGATTTTCACGCAATCTCCGCCTATGACTGGAGCTTATGTGATGTTGACATTAGTCGCTGAAGCACAATTGGTGAAGTTGTTTAACCTCAGCCACGAATCGCTGGCTGAATCCCTACGAATGTTCCAGGCACAGAAGAGATTGAAGAAAGATTCCGTGAAAGAATTACGTTATCTTCTTTCGCGCAGCGCCCACTATCGGCAAAAATTTAAATTTTTTTTCCGCACCAAAAATTAAAAAAAATCCTCTTCCGTGAGAATGGCGTTCTCGCAAACTGCATCCAAGAGAGTATACCAATTTCTTCAGCTTTTATGAATTTCTCAAATCATCTCATCTGATCATCTCATCTGATCATCTCATCTGATCATCTCATCTGATCATCTCATCTGATCATCTCATCTGATCATCTCATCTGATCATCTCATCTGATCATCTCAATCATCTCATCTGATCATCTCATCTGATCATCTCATCTGATCATCTCATCTGATCATCTCAATCATCTCATCTGATCATCTCATCTGATCATCTCAATCATCTCATCTGATCATCTCATCTGATCATCTCAATCATCTCATCTGATCATCTCAATCATCTCATCTGATCATCTCATCTGATCATCTCAATCATCTCATCTGATCATCTCAATCATCTCATCTGATCATCTCAATCATCTCATCTGATCATCTCAATCATCTCAATCATCTGATCTGATCATCCAATCATCTCATCCGATGTTTCAAATTATTCCATCCCACCAGACTCTCTACCCAATCTTCTCTTTGAAAATCTTCCAATCTGTCAATTTGGGTGGAAATTTCGATCTTCCACGAGGAAGAGCCATATGCAGGGAATGTCCAAATGCCACAGCCGGAATAACTGTCCCGGAACAGAAGAGACAAGGGCACAAGTTTTCGACTCGTTAGTCGGAAATCGAACTGATTCCCAGAGAGGTGTTTGAAACGTACACACACGTGTCTCTGTACATAGACACACACACACACTAGTTTTAAGTAATCACATTTTAATTAGTCCTCGCTGAAAAGCATTGCCACCTACTCGGACGTTGAAAATTACGTTTACGAAAACTAGGTTAGAGTCCAAAGGCTGTGGAAGGGAGAAAAGGATGGATGGACGGACGAACAGCCTCTGGTTATTAATTAAACAACGTCGCTATCAAGACTCATGGAAAGAGGAGTAGACATGGTGCTGCTGCTGCTGGTGGCGGTAAATGAAGCATTTATAATGGACTTCAAGCGCCATTCTCTCTACAAAACCCGAAAACAGAAGTTGCCTCTGGGGGCATTATGCGTCGCGGATGTGTATATACACCACGTTATAAGAGACTTTTTGGTGTGTGGAGAGGCAGGAAAAGTTGACGTTGAGTGAAATATGATTACATGCGGAACAAAACGGGAGGGGAAACGACGTTGACATTAATTCATTAATTTTCTCCGGGAATTTTTCCTCTTTTTTTTTTTTCTGGTTTGAATTCATGTTCCATAATGTTTTTCTTTTTGTGCAATTTCTCCCTGTGTGCTTAATTTCAAGAGGAAATGCTGCACCCAGTGCCAAATTACAGTTTCATTGCTCCTTGTGACATTTGTTTCGATGTTTGGATTTGAATTAATTAATGAAATTCGAGTTAAGTAATGAACGTTTTTAATACTTCGTATGTACGGTGTGTCGCGGAGATTTTGCCTTGAAATTGATTTTCGTACAAGCAACGGAGAGGGTAATTTGGCTGTTTGGGTTTCCATCTCCGTAGTAATGATTATTATTTAACGAATTTACACGGGACCAAATCGTAAAAATGCCCTTCGGATTGTGACACGTGGTGCCACGCGCATTCGTAAATGGTTTAAAACTCACACGAATTAGAGGAATTGGTTTATTTGAATGCTGTTTTTCCGGAAAAAGTTATTCTCACGGAGGGGGATTTTGTTTATATCCATATAAGGAAAATAATTAGTTACAATTTCTGTTGATAGAAGGCGCTGCACAAAAGCAAATTGCTGAAGATATACAAATCAGAGTCATAAAATGCAGGGTTTATGATTAATAGCTCATTTGTGGATTTTCTTGTTACTGGCGTTCACATAATGTTTTAATTGTGATGTTGGCGTTGGAGAATTACGTATTATTGGTCAATTAGTTTTATCTCAGCCACGAATCACCGGCTGATGATTTACGAACATTTCGGACATGGAAGAGATTTAAGAAAGGTTCAAGTCCAAAATTCCGTGATTCGCTTTCATGCAGTGCATTCTATCGAAAAGAATTTCAACTATTGTTTTGTTCCCCAAAAAATTCCCTCTTCAGGAGAGTAACTTTTTTTTTATTGTTAGCAAACAAATACACACACATACACATTACACAAATACTGGACAATAACATACGAAAAGGAATACAAAAGAAAAAGAAAAAAAGACACACGTATAACGAATATACGCTATGTGGCCCCCAAGGGACACTAAGTCCTTCTAGGAAGCCAAAAAGAAATTGTATTACATTTTTTTCGCGCCATTGTGAGCCGCCAGTATATATATAATTATAGAAAAAACAAGAAATTTAAGGCATGATGCATAACAGTTCAATGTAAAATGGCAATCCATATTATGTGAAATTTAAACAAGATGATGCGAGTATATTCTGGGTACAACATTGATACACATAAAAATATATAATTTTAAGCAGTAATGTGAAAGTAAAAAAAAAATTTTTAATTTTATATCTATCTAGCTTTTTTATGAACAGTTTCAGAGCATGTCATAAACACAGTTTTTCACAAACTGTATAGGATATATCAATTTCATTAATTTTTATGAATTTAAAACTATTTAGGACTTTATGGAACAAACATCCTGTATTAGCAAGTCAATGTATTTTATTAAAACTTATTAACCTTGTAATATTTAAATGCAACCTGTATTATTCTGACTTGACTGCGCAGGCATCCGTAAAATAATTAGGTGCCTGGCTAGATACTAAATTTATGTTCGGAAGGCATCTAGAGGGAACTATCAGGAAGGCAAATGCGGCAACTAACAAGCTATACAAAATATATTTCCCTAGAAGCAAGCTGTCATATTACAATAGGATTCTCCTTTATAAGGCGATTGTTCGCCCGATTCTTTTCTGCGCATGTTATGGATGGACCTTATGCCAGGAAGGCTAACATGTACGCACTTGAAGTATTTCAAAACGAGTTCTTCAGAAGGATCATCAAGTCTCCATATTATATTCGAAACGAAGACATTAGGAGAGATTCTAATGTTACAACTATCTTCAATTACGTTAAAAAGCTGCGGCGAAAACAATTTAAGAGCAACAGAGAATCAATCTCCACACATATACTCGCATATTAGAAACATCTCAACTTACAGATATGATAATGTGGCTAAATGCGCAAGGCCAAAGAACATTCTGTGCAGGGACTGGCAGAATGTTACTAATTAACTGAATACGAGTCTATTTTGTCTTTTATGTGGCTTGTAGGTGCCTTATTATCCTTATCATTTCTCAGACTCTAGTAGAAATAAAGACTCTGAACAGTGTAAGAGTGTTGATGAGTAAATGACAATTGTTAGGGTTTGTTTTCCTCGAGATTCATCTATAGAGGCTTTTATTTTCCGCAACCAAACTGAGTGATTGTTATTGGGCTCATATTAAATTATGTTGTAATGGCCATGTTGAATCTGTGCAAAGAACTTTCTGAAAGTATAAATGTCTCTTCTTCCCGGACTTTATTATATTCTTTTTCCCCTCTTTTTCTTCTTTACACACACACACTTCTCTACCCACAATTTTTACCCTTCACAGCCGTTTACTGGAACTTCCTAAGCGTGGTAATGGAGACTTCTCCGGTGCCACCGACAAACCGTGATATTCAGATTCAGATTATTTTCTGAGCACACGGTATGTCTAAAATTGGAGACGGTCACATTAATATGACTCGACGGTATACAGGGTTTCTCATATAAATTCATAAAATTCATAAAAATTTAAGGAACTGGAATGTTCGAATGCGGTTTGCAAAAAAAATTTATTCTCGCGAAGGGGGGGGGGGGGGATTTCTTGGTACGTTTTATAAATTTTTTAGTTGGAACTTTTGTTGATAGAGGGCGCTTCACTGGAGCAAATCTTAGAACTTTAGACGAACCTTTTGGCAATCTCTTCTCATCCGAAACGTTGTTGAGTGGCTCTGAAGTAAAACTTTACCAAAAGTGATTTATATCTACCAAACATCACAATGAAACCTTATCTAAGCGCCAGTAACAGGAAAATCTAACCATAACAGGTCCGAGTGGTAAGATGCTCATCTACCACCGTAAACGTTGCCGTCAGGTCCCAGGTTCAAATCGGGAAAAGAACATAGGTTTACAAGATATTTTCCCTAGCCAGCTTACGGCGACCACCGATTGATAACGCCTTTATTCCAAACCCAACACGTTAATGGCAGTAAATTGCACTATATAATGAATGGTATAGCCGGAGTTGATGTTTGTGGTGAAGTAGCAACAGGGAAGTTTACAGAGAAATCAGGCATTACACCCTGCATTTTATAGGACTCTGATTTGCCTATCTCCAGTGATTTACTTTCGTGCAGCAAATTCTACTGACAAAAATGCGAATAATTTCTTCTTCCGTACCAAGGAAAACCCCTTCCTCAAACCACGTTAAAATATGCAAATTCCTTTCATTTTTACGGATTTTTAACTATTACGCATTTCTGAGGGAGACCCTGCACATACATAGATGAATACACATGGGTCACGTCCCGTAGGATCATTATCCCAAGTATCAAATTAATATCTGTCTTCTATCGAACATCGAAACGGCTATTAAGATTGGAAAAATCTATAAATTCAACATGGATTTCCGGAGAACTTCCCTTATCCTTGAAATCTCTCCCCTTGATCTTAAGGATATTTTAGTTAGCGCATATCCGTTATTTATCTTGAGATATTTAACGATCATATGCCGATACTTATAAATGTTAGCCGTATGCGGAACTGTCAGAAACATTTATCGTTGATCCTTTTGCTCCAGAGAGAGAGAGATAGAGACAGCACAGACATAAGCCATAACATAATTTTACGAGATAAGAAAAATAAGGAAAGATTCTTTTATCGTAAACTTTGCAGTTTTCTCTACGATGTTATCGGAAAAGTGGGAGAGGGGTTAGCATAAGAATATCTTATCTCTCACCGTCTCCGTCTTGTATCCAATCAATGTTAAGACGTCCCAAGCGCAATGACTTTGACGTTGATTCGCATTAGCGTTTATTCCCCTTGAGATTTTCTTTGGCTTTGTATTACACACATTTATATATATATATATATATATATATATATATATTTTTTTTTTTTCGGATGAAGAAAAGCATGTTCTCATCCTGTTTTATCTCATCTTCTATCCTCCATCATTTTCCAGGGGATTTTCTCACCGTGTATTCGTCGTATAAAGATTAATTTATATTTTAATTATTTAATTTGTTTTAGCTCCCCCCTAATTCCTATGAGGATGATTGCCCTATTATAGGTATGACGATTAAATTACTCTGTGCTATTTCATTAACTGAAATTTATTAAGGTTTGGTTGTTAATAGGTTTGGAATGAAGCGAAATTTTATTAATATTGGGGAGAGGCCAGCGGCTCTGTTTTCCAGATTTGAAATTAAAATTAATTTTAAATTTCTTTTTCATAAAATGTTAATTGGAAGGAGGCCGAAAGAATGGTGTCATACGGGGTGACGCCGCCGTGGTATGCAGAAGAAAACGAGGGAATGGCATACGGGGTAATGCCACCGTGCTGTATAAGTATACAGTGGTTCTCTCAAACTTTTCAAGCCCGCGGACCGGTTTCGTTCATTTTTGTGAGTCGAAGGCCCGGTCAAACACACGACCAACGGAAAATGAATAAGGAAAAATTAAATGGCTAATCACATTCGCAGCCCGGTGTGAATGATGTCAGGGCCTGGTACCGGGCCGCGGCTCGGCGGTTGAGAAACATTGGTGTAGGAGGAAACCGGGGGGATGGTGACATCGGGAAGAAGCCACCGTGTTATGTAGGTAGGGGACTGACCGGGAGAAAGGCCCCCATATAGGATAATGCTGCCGTACTATGCAGAAGGAAAGCAAGAGAAATGACACCCATATGGAGTAATGCTGTCGTGCTATATGTAAGATCTTGAACTTAAACTTAAAATACCCCAGACAGATACACACGTTAATAGGCCCTACGGAACCTTTAACGTAAAGGGTGTCTATTGGAAAAGTAGCAACACCCTCCCATGGTCCATCTATTTATTCACCCCATCTAACCAGACATGAGAGGGATTCTATCTCGGGGGAATGGCAGGGAATGGAACCATACGGGGTAATGTCACCATGCTATGTAAGGGGAAAGACCAGGGGAATGGCACCATATGGGGGTAATGTCACCATGCTATGTAAGGGGGAAGACCAGGGGAATGGCACCATACGGGGTAATGCCACCACTCTATGTAAGAAGGGGGTAACCTTAGAGAGTGCCGCCATAGGGTACCATCACGGGGGGGGGGGGGGGGTGACCGGAAGAAAGGCCTTACATGGGGTAATGCCGCCATGCCATGCAGAGGAAAAGCGGGGGGGGGATGGCACCATGCGGGGTGATACCGCCATGCTATGTGACAGCAAACAAACTATAACCGCTAATAAGATCGCAACAAGTCTGCACTTTAGTACGGTTAAGTAGTAGTTATTTCTACCAATTATGGAAAAATATTCTCCAACCCGTGCATAAAATTCCAACAATTAAATCTGTTACTGTTTCTAACAGTTACTTGAGAATCGGAAAAAAAATGCAACAATGAAAAGATGTCAACAATGTTTGAAAAAATGTGCGTATGAGTACTATATATTGAGGGTGTTCCAGCTTTTGCGATGTAGCCCTCGAGTAGGGCTCGCAAGATTATAAGCAATCCCTCAGGTTTAGCTTTGATCATTGATTCTTGTCGATGAAAATCGATGAGAAAGGAAAACAGCATAGCAATTACATGACGCTTGTTGTTTATTGGGACGGCCTATCATCACCGGTTCGAGCTGGCTTTGTTAGAAACGAGTATATACGTCGACGCGGGAGTAGTCTCTTCCTCGGGTTACTGATACCTCTTCACTTTAACCACCGCTCTTCGTATTCTTGCTTTCCATCAACGCTTCGTGGATATCTGCGGTATGATAGGTGGGCGGGATCGGGGTCATAATTAAAAAGAAATCGATTTAATTATCAATAAAATTAGGGATGGTTCGATTAATCGGGACAGTAAATCTCTCAATTGTTAGATTATTAAATGAATATTCATTTTATGAAAAAAAATGAACTGTTTTCTTCATTTTAATTTTAATATTGTGTGGTTACATTGATATGTCATTTTATCATGCGTGCAAATTGTTTTTAATGTATTTTTCGAAAAATTTAGAAAAATTATGTATTAAAGATATGTAAAATTTTATGCCAGTATAGCATATTTCATCAAAAATATGTGAAAAAATTTCTAATAAATCAATGGTTAAATAGTATTTTTAATGATATTGTATCGTTTTCCCCCATGTTAAGAGGCATGTGACTTCTTAATATCCGAGTTTGGCGGATGAATCACTACATTTGTATCGCCGCAATGAATGTTAGTAAGTTAAAATCGGTAAAATGACTGATTTTCTGAAGATTCGTTGAAGAAATTGAAATGCCAAAATTTTCTGGAAATGCTTTGAACGCTATCTCTACATGTAAAGCCAAACATAAAGGGAAAAGGTCCAAGGGATTATGACTATTATTATTATTAGACCTATCCGAAAATTTCAGCAGCGTTTATGGTTTTGCTTCGAAAACAAATGGAAGCAATAAAATAATCGTGAATTTATTATTATATGCCGATGCTTATAAATGTCAGGCCATTCCATACCGCTAGAAACGTTTATCGTTTTGTTCCAGAGATAAGTACTGTAAAAACAATAATACAGTTTCCCGAAAATGGAACAAAAACACAAACACGCACACAATTTCTTTCTGTTTTTTTAACGTAAATGATAGTTCTCTTTACGATATTATCAGGAAAAAACACATAAGAATATCTTATTTTTTATGACATATGTCTTACACGTCATCTCTACGCAAAAGACGAAAAAAGAGATAAGTTTCTATGATTACGATTATATGCGGTTACTTACGAGTTTTGGACGTACGGGAGACTAAATTTTGATCGTTTATCTTTCTGCTCAAAAGACAAAAACAATAGCTTGGTTTAACGATAAAAAGAATAAAAGACAAAAAACTCGTGAGGTTACGATTATATGCTTATACTTGTGGATGTTAGTCGTATCTGAGACTGATCATAATGTTTGTTATTTATTTTTCCTGATTCAAACAAAAATCTTGAAGAGAGAGTTTGTGGTTTCCTCGTACAATTCCCTTAATACAGTAAAATCCCTCTTTTACGGACACCGGCGGGACAAAAAAAAATCATCCGCCCGGTTGCCCTAGCCTAGTTACTGGGCTGGTTCTCGACTGGTAATCGAAGCCGGCTGCTCTTGCATAATCGTGGAAAAGTGCTACCTATACGCCAGAGAGACAACTATTCTTACCGAAGCATTAATTTGTGACATCTTTTTCTCTACTGTCGCCATCTGGGGCGTATTTGCACAAGTTAAACTGAGGTCGCAACGTCTCCACTCACAGTATCACGTTACTATGCGTGTTTACTCGGTAAAAAGGAGTCCTCTCTGGTGGTAACTCCGACAGACCAGACGCGACCCAGGCTCTGTACCTCCCGGGATATAAGCCATTTACCCGTGTGGGTTGGGTCACTCCGGTGCCAACTTCGACTATATCGCTATACTGCAATTTACTGCAGTTAACGAGTTGGGTTGGAAATGAAGGGCGCCATCTATCAGTGGTTATTATAAAGCTCGTTTTAAGGTCTTCCTGCTTTATGCAGAGAGATTTTTCAAATGGGCGGAACCAGCTCGCATTTCGTGCCTCGAAGTTAGTTGGAAAACCGCAGAAAACCAGCTTTATCTGGTTGAATACCGCAGCCAACGGTATTCAAACCTTGGTATGCAAGAGGACCCGGGTTGGATATCCGGTAGAGAGAAATAATTTTCCTTTCCGAAGTTCACTTATAGGCACTAATTGTAAAAAAAAAAAATTATTTCTTTTATATGTTGCAAGCAGAAGAAGTAACATCTTTCCTCAATGTATTTAATACCTTTCGAAGCAGTTAGCTGTATTATAAGGTTTTTGACGCCCGTCCCTTGACCTCCAGACCAACCGTGGCCCCCGCTCTGTCCCACCTAGGGGATATAAGCTGGTTCGTCTCAGGAGACGTGGGCCACGCTGGAAAAATCCGACGACATCCAAGACCAGCAAACCACCCACACCAGGCCACATAGCCACAAGCCAACCAGCAGCAGCACCCGTCCCACAATGACATCCAAGACCGGCAAACCACCCGCAACAGGACAACGGATAGCCCCCAAGCCAACCAACAGCAGGACTCCTCCCACACCCACAATTCCCCCATTTACTGTACATAAAATGACATTAAATACAAAGATATGGGGGTGCACAGACACCACATGGGTAGGTGCACAGACGCATATCGTCTGCAGGCCACGAATAGGGCCCACGAAAAACAGTTATACAAGTTATTGTACATATACAAGCATATGAACATACAGACAGCGTGTCAAAGGGAATCTGCGAACATCAATGTCCACGTTGGATAATAATACATACAAAAAAATACGAATAGAATTCCGTTCAGAACACACCTGTAGTGACGTGCAACAACTTAAATACCATATACATTTGTAGCTATTTATAATCAGACCCATCCTTGACCAGCATTTGGAAAAATCAGGTCTTTCAAATTCATGTTGTGGTGGCCATACCTCTCACTTAAGATGCTAGTGTCGATTTTTTCTCGGCTCCAGTTTAGTCTCACTGTATTAATGACAAATGAATGAACGTCACAACTTTGCCGCTGGACTTATGCCGTTGCCGAGATCCAGAACACTATGTTAATGACAGGAAATTCAAAACACTTCTGGGTGACGATTGGCTCAAAATACATTTTTTGTCTCAACAAAATAGTCAACCAACGAATGTGGTATAATTTTTAAAATTTCTTCGCAAATTACATCCAAATTGCGTCAACTAGGACAGACTTTTCCCCCCGTTTGGCCGCTCTCTCGCAATTTGAAGTAATTTTTTTTGGAATTACTATACACAAATCATCTATTTACAAATATTTAAATTATTAAACAAAGGGAAATATATTTATGAGGACTCAAGGCTAAAACTAGACTAAACCCATATTTTTTTACAATCAATGTTAAATATCTAATTATGCAAAAAAATTCCTGAAATTACGCCCCAAATGGAATGAAGAAATGGCAAAATGCAATTTCCCGAACGAACCGAACTCTAGAAGAATACATTTTTTTCGACCAATCAAATTTTCTCAGTAAAATTATTTTCCAAATAGAAAATTTAATTTTTTTTTTTTTAAATTTTCCGAGTAAACCTATATTTTTCATTCTAAATATACATATATAAGGAATTGAAAATTTTTGCAATGTCCATTAACATGAAAAACCTAGGAGCTATAAAAATGCAAGGGTAGATAAATTCAACCCTGTAATTTTACCGACTTGCATATACAGGGTGTCCTGTACGTGCTAATGCAGCCTTTATCTCATCAACCATCTGTCGTAGAGCTAGAGTTTAAATTTTTTTAAAAATGCCCAAAAGGCGTTCAAAAATTACCCTGTACCAGCTTTGAGAGTGAAAATACAGTATGTGACAAAATAAAACACATAAATTTTTATACGCCCATCCCCCTTTTCATTCAACCTCCAATTAGGAAGTTGTTGCCCTGCATCTCCTGAGGCCAACCGAAAAAAATCAAATCCCACGTTTCTAAGTGCAATATTCGCTGAAATATTTTTGAATTCGAAAATCTGCGGAAAGTTATGAAAGAATAACCAAAAAAAATCACGGACCACGCTCTTTTTCTTCATTTATGCCGTCCTTTTTCCAACTTTACTCCGATTTCTGAATTCGAATATCTCAAAGAATATTGCACTTGGAAACCTGAGAATTTTTTTGGTTTATGACTATAAATTATTTAGATTTTCTATTTTGTGACACACTGTATTTTTCATTCTCAAAAAAAAACTGGTAAAGGATAATTTATGAACACCTGTTGAGCATTTTTTAAATTGAAATCATACCTCTACGGCGGACGGTTGATCAGATAAATGTCGCATTATCACTTATAGGACACCCTGTCAGGGCCGTCTTAAGAGTATCATGGGCCCCCGGGCCAAATGATTTATCTAAGGCCCTACCAAAGAACATCCCGAAAATTTCAACCAGATCTAATTTTTGTTATGCCCCTCTTCGCTTGAGGCCCCCAGGCCGTGCCCGGGTGGGCCCACTCCTTAAGACGGCACTGGTATATTCAGAAAGAGAGGGAAAAATTACCTTGGTAGAGATTTTATCGATTAGAGGAAAATAAGCATCTACTTTACTCCGATTGAGCAACCTACAATTTTCTTAGGATTGGTAAAATTGACCGAGAAAATAAAAACATAATCGTGTTTTTTCCTTATTTCCACGAGAAATTGGATAATTTAATGGACCTTTTATTGGCTGTGTATTTAAGTTTTCCCTTCTTTGGATTAAGATTCAAATTAAAACACATCGATACTGCATAATACTGTATTTAAAAAAAATATTAATGTATGGGCAATAATTATTTTTGCTTCACCATCTTTTGGAAAATACATTTGAATAATTTCTTAATACGCTGAATTAATCTCAGAATTATTCGACCGGTAAATTAATTAAATTTTGTGACATTAAAATGGATGCGAGAATCGTATCCATTTCGAAAATGTATCATTTATTCTTTAATTTTTGCACGATTTAATTTTTTTTTTTAATTTTTTTGCTTTTTAGTTTTAATATTTAAGTTATTTTTTTTAATAATTTTTTTTAATTTTAAAATTTTCATTTATATATATTTACTTTTTGTTAATTTTTTTTCCTCTATTCGTTCTCGAATTTATTCATTTCAGACTTTATGTCGTTTTAGTCATTGCTTTACATGCAAATTTTTTTGATATTCTTAATTTTCAAAATTATTTAATAATTGATTTATATTTTTATAACTTTAAAAGCTTTATTATTAATTTATTTTTTTAAATTTTTTGAAAATGAATTATTATTTTATGTTTATGTTTAAAAAAATTAATATTTTTTTCAGTTACACTCATTTACTTAAGAGAAATATTAAGTCGTCAGTAACGATGTACTTTGTACAGGGTGTTCTACCTTATTGTTGTTCTATAGCTAACTAATTCCTGGTTCTTTAGGATGGCCAGATGTCCCGGTTTTTCACTATTAAATTCACAGTCCCGAAAAAATTCTTTAGGACAGGGGTTTCCAACGTAAAACTTCTCACGGAACCCTTGATAAAAATGACGGGGTTCCATGGAACTCAAACAAATTTTTGAATGTTACCCATAAAAATACAATGTGTCCTTACAACAGTATCGTATCCCCAGGACAAAAATGAAAGAGGGCTTAGACACCACCTCTTAGTTTACATATTTATTGCCACAAATTACTGAGCCAGATAATAACGTGGAAGCTCCTTTTAAGCAAACGAGGTATGTCCCGGTGCCGTGCCCAGGTGGGACTCGTGTTAAGATTGCTCCTGGGTGTCCCGTAAAGTACACGTAAATTCTACAATTCTTACTTCAAGTGAATTAAAAACTTTCAGAAAAAAAACACCATAGTTTTTAGAATTTGTAATTTCCTGATGAAATGGGAAATGGCATTCACGAATTTCTGGAGCTTCAGCTTCCAAATTCCGAAAGGAAAATTTTTAATGTTATTGTTTCAAATCTTCTGGAATTCTTAATATTACACTATCTCCTTAAAATTTAAAATAAATAACAGCTTTGCGAGTATTAGTAACAAGAAAATTTTCTGCTTTGGAAGCTCCCCGGGTTCCGGAATTTTTAAGAGTTCCGTGGCGTTTGATCATACGGAACCCCAAAAAAAGCTTCCGTGGAACACCAATTGGAAATCCATGCTTTAGGGATGCCCATTTGGGCATCCTAAAGCATTTGGGAGTCCATATTAGGAGTCAAGACTTATAAAAAACTTGTACTTCGGGGCTTGAAGTGTCTATGCTGTCTTCCGTACGTACATTTAATTACTTCATTGCATTTTTGTTCCCTGTAGAGCCAATATAGAGGGCGCTAGCATTTTGAATGAAGGTAAAAATCAAAAAATCTACATTAATGCTGTAGCTTTATGAAATATTTCAAAATTGATCGCGAAAAGAAAGGTTCTGTTTGTGTCAAGTAATTAAAAGTTTTGGATGCAATGAAAAATCTTCTTCAAAGGTGCACATGTACACCTTTCAATCCCGTATTTACGGGACGTCCGACATATGATAAACCTATCCTAATGTTTTACTAATGTTGGCACCTTTGAGGGAAAGCAGTGTGATAATATTTTCGTAAATTTGCAATTTTATACTGTAATGTACCCCAATTAATTAATTTCCATTCGTTTACAGTAATATTAAACTATTTTATCATGCGCGCAACTTGTTATTAATTAATTCATTTTTTTATTTTATTTTATATTTTAAAATTTGCAAGGGAAAAAAATAACTATCGAAGATGTATGAAACATTGTATCAACATAGCATATATATTCGAAAAATATGTGAGGTAAATTTACGATAAATAAATTATTTTAGATAATTCTTATAAGCGGGTTGGTGCGCGATCTTGGTTTTCCATGCTTTCCTATGGGAAAAATCTTTTTCGTATAAGGAACATTTAAAAATTTCATTTTAAGCGCTCAAATTTTTTTTCTCAAATACTATGGATGTTCTTATTCAATTTAAGGGTGTTGGTGCACGCAAATTTTCCAAAAAACACATTTTTCGAAATTTTTCAATTTTTAAATAGGCCCTACTATGAAATTTTCTTCGTCTATATAACCATGTTCAAGTTTTTGTTCTATCTGTACTAAAAATATTTTTTTAAATATTTTAATGTAAACTGTTGTGACAGCCATTACACATGATAATGTTTTTCACTAAAATGCTTTTTTCTCAAAACTAAGTTTTTTGTTAGATAAAAAACAATTTTTCGATCACCACTCATTCAAATGTCTTGAAACTTTGTGTGTCTCTCAACACTACAGTGTTACATACTTTAACAGGAGGATTTTTTATTAAAATTATTTAAAAAAATTTCATTGCACAAAATATGGGTAAATTTCGGTGATTTTTGAAAAAGTTGCATGTTGTCGGAGTTGAAATTCGATAAAAAAAATAACCAACAATTAAAATCCTAAAAGCTAGTGTTAAAGTATGTAACACCATAGTGTTGAGAGACACATAAAGTCTCAAGACATTTCACTGAGTGGTGTTCGAAAAAATGCTCCTTATCTAACAAAAAACTTAGTTTCGAGAAAAGAGAATTTTAGTGGAAAGCATTATCATACATAATGCCTGCCAGCAGTTTACATTAAAATATTTTCGATATATTTCTAGTACAGGCTAGAACATAAACTTGAACACATTTAGAAGTAGAAATTTTCATAGTATTTTAAAATTGAAAAATTCGAAAATATATTTTTTGGAAAATTTGCGTCCCTCAACCCCCCTTAATGACATTTCCACTGTAAAGCGAAAAATATAGATAAATCTAAAAAAAAGAGATCACGATAAAAATAAAGAAAGTTAGACCTATCGCAAACTATCAGTCTTTTTTCCGTAAAAACATATAGAAACAGCAACATAATCGTAAATTTATGGTTATATAAACGTTATGTTTAAATGTTAGACCGATTCTTTCGAGACTATGTTAGAAACGTTTATCTTTTCGTTCAAGACATAAGTACTACACAAACACTAACATGGTTTCACGGGATGGAAAGAAAACACAAACACACTGTAAATTTTGCAGTTTTCTTTGCGATGATATCAGAAAAAAAAAACAAGAATATCTCATCTTCTCTGACATACACGCTATCTCTTCGTAAAAGTAATACAAATACAACGCCACAACAGGCAAATTACCCAACGAGGTGGCTGAGAAAAAGATGCCCATAACAAGTATGAATGTCATATATTACTAAATTCAGCAACCCAATTCAAAATGCAATTACAAACATTATATATGTACATGATGAAATATTATACAATGCCCATAAAGAATACTTATGGTTGTCTAATTCTAAAGTATGGATACCCCAACATGTTTATCATATAGAATGTTTCGAGCATGATTAAAATATGTGATTATGAGGGCTCGGTTTCCCATGTCTTTGCTTTTTTTTTTTTGCATATTTTGCTATTTTTTAGGTGATAGAGCATATTTTCAAAATTTTAAGGTATGAATTTTTCATATTTCATAATTTTCTATAAATCCCCCCACCAACCTGAGCCATTTACGAAAATTTATTAAAGGGTCAAATCCCACCGAACAACAGAAACATGAGCACTAACTGATAATCTTTGCAATGTCTTTGAAAATCATGCGCAAGCACAGTGGATGTAAATTGTATCATTTAGAGTTACCATTTCTATGCTCCAAAAATGAAATGCCGCCACTGATTTGTCGAAAAATCTTAATTTCAGGTTTTCCAACCAATCACCAATGACATTGAACCCCTAGAACAGCGGTTCTGAACCTTTTATGATGCGCTTTTCAATGCATAATTTCTATGGCGGAGCCAGCCTTGTTTGACTCGAGGAGCCCTTTTTAATACATAATTAATGTGGTGGAATACTTTAGGCTTCTTTTTTTATGTGTTTATCAAATTTACTGATTGATTTTATTTCCTCGAACGGTCGCGAAGTCCCTGGGAAGTGCACATGGAGCTCCAATGTCTCCGAGGAGCACTGCTTGGGAACCGCTGCCCTAGAGTAAATATCCTAGCCTTTCTTAGACACTGGTGCGCGGGTGCAAATAGATTAACCATCTAAATCAGTGATGGCAATTCGTTAACAATTTTCAATACCCGTGGGAAAAATTAGCTAAAATTGGTTCATGTTTGGGAAAGTTTTTAGCGTTTGTGGGAAATTTTTAAGTTTTATCAGACAAAAGAATTATTTAAATTTTTTTAAATTTTGTATGTAATGAGAAATTTTTTTTCATAAAGGGGAGAAAACTATTCATGTATGGAAAACATTGTTCATAAATGGGATAGACGTTTAAAGAAATGGTATATTGTTTAGGATCAGATAAATAGTTCTTAAAAATGCAGTTCGTAAATGGGAGGTGTTCGTAAAATCGAGCGTCGACCGTATTTCACTAGCTAGTTTTACCGATAGATGGCACAAAGGTAATTATGAATTTGTGGAAGGAAAACAACTGTAACAAAAAAAAGCTATGTTATTGATTCTTTGATACTCCTAGCAGTTAGTGAAATGAACAATATATTTTTGTTCATATAATAAGTAATGGTTTAAAATAGCCTGGACTGCATCTACACTTCTCATTATAATATTATTTTGCTAAAACTAATGTCATCTGAGATGCGAATGAAAAGTTTTCGAGGGCATACATTTTGCTTTATACCACATATTTGCAGTATTTAACGGCATAAATGCATTTTTGATGGAACATTTTTTAGAAGTTGTTAGGGCATAAAAATCCTAGCCCTAGTGATTAGATTACATGTCAAAGTGCCTCCTCACACAGGGGTACTCTAATTGAACTCGAGTAGCCTCAACTTGAGAGTTGAGTTCACTTGAACGAGTCGAGTTGCCCGTTCTCCCTCACACGTCGCTACTGCAAAAAATCTGAAAGCCCAGGGAAATGGGTAAAAACAACGAAGTGTTTAGTTCACCTTCTTATATCTCAATGTACATTATGAACTGGGGTAGGAGAAAAAATCACATTTTTAGCTGTTTTAGCAGCGATAAAATTGATATTTTGTTATAATTACAAATAGTTATCATCCCACACTATATTATTTCCTCAAAATAGACTAAAATTAGCCCGTACATGGAAAATAGCATTCATCGTGCACTATTCGTTGCAGTCAATGGGAATTGGATTCCTTGCATTATACGGAATTAGAAAAGAGACTTACCTGCAATTAATAAATCTACTAATTACCTGTCAGCCCTGATGAGTGAGTGTCTGCTAATAATTCTTAATTAACATAAGTGAAATTCACGTTGTAAATATCCAATATTTGAAGGGAGCTGTAGTTCCAAAAATGAAGAAGCTTTATTTCCTGTTAAAGCTGACTATGCTGCTACCGTACAGAGAAAAACATATTACTGTGTTTGTATATATATATCTTGGAGATAGTACGGGGTTTTCCCATATAACTCCCACACTCACGTGTGTGCTGTGATATATATACATATTATGTGACCAATATGTATTTATATTACACACATTCCATTCGAGAGGGATTTGGGTAAGGGTTGCATCAGAGAACATTTCTGTAGAAAATAGCTGCATATTATATAATTGTTTATCTTGCTACAAAATTTTATGGCATATTTTGCATTTTTAATGATTTTCGATACATAAAAAGTAAATTTTTTTCCTCCCGCTATTCCAATTCCACGTCAGACCGGTTTTGCGGTTCCTGCCTCTGACACGAGCTCTTAGGGCTAGGATTTTTATGCACTAAAAATGGAACGTCGTTGCTGATTGGTAAAAAATCCTGAAATTCAGGTTTTTCAACCAATCAGCAATGACGTTGAATGTTTAGAGATTAGAAATACCAACCCTTCAACGACGCTGGTGTGTGACTGTAAATACAGTCGAATCCCGTTATAGCGAACTCCAAGAGACCGGAGAAATCACTTCGTTAAAATGAAATTTCGTTATAAAGGAATTCCATATTTTTGCATTGTTCTTGTGTAAACTTATCTAAAAGATTAGAAAAGTGTTCGTTACAACGAGAATTTCACTATAACGGTATTCGTTAAAACGGGATTCGACTGTAGATTAATCATCTGAATCGGTGATAGGAACTCGTGGAAAAAAATTGGCAAAATTAGTAAAATGGGGAACTTTCTAGCCTTTGCGGGAAGTTTTCAGAATTTTATCAAATAAACTGAATTTTTTATTTGTTTTAATTTTATGCAATGCTTTTCTGAAGCTAAATACCGAACTTTTTTAGGTATTTTTACCCATAGATGGCAGCACATTAACTCTGAATTTGTAGGGGGAAAAACTCACTGAAAAGGGAAATTTTTGACTCAGTGAGATTATATATATAGTTGTGGTAAAAAACGAAGATTTTTTTTCAATACAATAAGTCATTGATCATTTTTGTCGAACCACGGTCATTTACTGCACACGAGGTCATTTTCTAATTACACCGGGACCTACAATTTGTTGCCGATTCCGAACGGTAGGCTTGTTTTTTATACTCATCGAGAAGTTGGTGTGCTAACCCTTCGATGGGGGACTCCCTGCGGTAGCGATTTTCATGCAATAAGTAATGGTTCAAAATAATTTAGACTGCATCCAACACCTCTCATTATGATATAATATTTCTAAAAGTAATTATTTCAGATAGGAATGGAAAAAAAATTTAGGACATATATATATTTTTCGTTTCATAGGGCATATTTGCATTTTTTTAAGAGCATAGATGCATTTTAGAGCATTTTTTAGAAGTTTTTAGAGCATAAAAATTCTTACTCTATCCATGAGTATCAGCGTAAAATCGTAAAAAACTTCGAGATTCCTCTTTTTTTACCCGTCTTACATGGACATACGGGAGAAGCTTTTGCCAAGAAATGCGGTAGTCATTAGTTGTGCCCGCGATAACAATATTAAAAAAACCGCAAAGTTAACGCTTATATCGTCGTATAATCATAACTTTACGAGTTTTCTCTTGTTTTTAGACGAAACACCGTCACGTCAAGTTCAAACCCCGGGAAGAGAATATAGATACGGTATTTTCACTAACGAGCTTGAAGCGACCACCGATAGATGGTGTTTTCATTTTCAACCCAACTTCTTAATGGCAGTAAATTGCAATATACTGGTACGGCCAGAGTTGGTGAAGTAGATGCTATTGTTTTAATATCAATAAATGTCTGACTAGGGTTTTAGATGTACAGTAAAATCCGGATTGATGTGGCGGAAGGGTAAGCTGGATAACAAAAGGGCCGGAGTTGTGCAAATGTTCACTCTTCCTACCTCCACCATAACATCAAAAACACCATTTCAATACCAAAAACCGCACTATTTATACATTGTGACCTTTAGGTATAAGTCAGTACTATATACATAAATGTAATGCACTTTATACATAAATGTGAACATAATGTATATGTTTGTTATGTAGTGTATATATTTCACGTTTTAAAAAATTATTTCAGAAAAAGGAAGTCCAAAAATATAAATATTGTTATGAAAATTATGTAAGTAGTTCTTACTTATCATTTATGTCGTTTTTCGCCTATAAATAGCCATTAGCTTACGTAAAAATGAAAATTAATGCATTCCTCTGTAAACATTGCCAAATTGGCAACAAAGTTAGCGAAGTTTTGAGGACAGCTCAGACGATTTGGCGACGTCATGGCACCAAGAGACTAGGCCAAATAGTACGGAGGCACGATAGTAGCGGGCCAGAGATAGTCGAGATTCTACTGTATTCGAAACTAGAAGTGTTTACCATTTATCATTCATTATATACAGAGTGATAATACTTAAAGTTCCCCTACTCTGAGTATTCTTCTCAAAAACTAATCATCCGAACACAGCCAAAGGTTCAGGATATCTGAATGAAACCACGGGAGAGAGATTTATGCAATAAAAGATTGTTAAATTTTTTATCACCAGGTGAAAAAGTGACGTGTCTTATTGAATTTTCGTTTTTCCCCCATGGTCTAAAAAGTGTATATACTAAGTTTTAATGGAATGCGTCCACCAGAACGGACGCAACAGAGGTCTGAGTATGTTTCAGTATACTGACACTGCTGAAACCAATGTAGCGCCCGTCGGTATACTGACACTACTCAGACCTATGTAGCGCCCGTTTTGGGGAACGTAACTTGGTATATACGCTGTATGGTCCATGGAAACAAGGATAATGCAATAAAAAAAAGCTCCACTTTTTCACCTGGTGGCCAAAAAATTGAACAATTTTTTTATTACACAAATCTCTGTCCCATAATCCCATTAAGATATTCCTGAAAATTTGTCTGTGTTCGGATGAGTAGTTTTTGAGAAAAACCAAAGTTAGGGAACTTTAATTATAATCAGGGCCGTCTTAACACTATCATGGGCCTCGGGGCAAAGTGATATTCTGGGGCCTCTAATTAGCTGAAAGTATTTCAATGTTTTCTCTTGAAATTCATAGCACTAAATCTCATTATCACGAGGATGCACTAAATCTCATTATCATTATACCTCTTAAGCATTTGAGGCCCTTCCGGACTGTGCCCGGGTGGGCCCATGCATTAAGACGGCACTGATTATAATCACCCTGTACTTCGGAAACGGCAATCGCATAATACGTTTACGATATAAAGCAAGAAGAATGTAGAAACTCTTTCATTTTATCGTAAAGGATATCTTAATGAAACCGTCGTAAACTTAGCAAATTCTTTCACGATGTTATCGTAAAAGAAATGATAAGAACATCTGAATATCTTAGCTGTTTGTTTTTTCCACTCTATTTTTTGTTAAAACAAAAAGGAAGAGAAAGCTCGTAAAATTATGATATTTTAGGCACATAAGTATTAAGCCAGGATTACACTATCAAAGTTTTCTTAAAGTTCTTTTATAAAATTTGAAAAATTCATCCAGTGAGATTATAGGTTGCATTCCCTGTAATGTAACTTATGAATTTTATTTGCTAGATTTTCCAAATTTTATAAAAGGGATTTAGTCAAACTTTTATAATGTAATCCTGGCCTTAGACGTGTTTTTAAGACTGACAGCAATGTTTATCCTTCTGTTTGGAAACTGCCTTATGGCGGCGATATGTGACCGGAGTTGGTGTGCGGTAAAAGTCACTCAAGTCTGTAAATATGTCGTGGGTCACTTGAGTTAACTGGGAATGTGCTGCGAGCCACCTACAAGTGATGTGGAACTGTACCAAGGGCCACCTATGTATGTGGAACTGCACCATTGGCCACCTAAATAATCTGAAAATGTGCCGCGGGTCACTTGAGTTAACTGGGAATGTGCTGCGAGCCACCTACAAGTGATGTGGAACTGTACCAAGGGCCACCTATGTATGTGGAACTGCACCATTGGCCACCTAAATAATCTGAAAATGTGCCGCGGGTCACTTGACTAATTTAAAACTGTGCCGTAGATCACTTAAATGATCTAGAAATGTTTCGCATGTCACTTAAGTGATTATTAAATGTGTCGTTGACCACTTAATTGTTGAGAAACCGCACTACGGGTTACTTAAGTAATCTAGCAATGTGCCGCAAGTCATCCAAGTGATCCGTTAAAGAGATCATCCAAATGATCTGGTAATGTGACGCGTGTCACTTAAGTGATCTGGTAATGTGCCACTCAGTTCACTTTTGCAAAATTAGGTTTGAAGTCGGCCATCAGATGACTCTGAGGGCCACATTTAGCCCGCGGGCCGTGGATTGAGCATGCATGATATACACCATCTCTACGTGTAAACTATAAAAATGCAAACTTTACGATTGTAATTCGATATTTATTTGTATTAGACGTGTTTGAGACTGACACACTGCAGTGTTTATCTCTTAGTTCAACATGACTTTTCTAGGTAAGAAACATTAAAGATTTTTTTTCCTTTTTATAGTTAACTTTGCGGTTTTCCTACAGATATTATCGAATAGAGTTAAAGAATACTTCATTTCATAACAAAACCTTCACACATCTCTTAATATAAAGCGAGGAAAAAAAGAAAGAATATCTCGTAAATACTACGATTTTATGCCGATACTTATGAATATCGGAAGAGTTCCAGAGACTGTCAGAAATATTTATAAATCTTCCTCCAAGATACAAATATGGGCAATAACAAGATTTCAAGGGAAAAAAATTGATTGATAAAAAAAAAATATATTCTATCCTTTCTATTTATCGTAAACTTTGAGTGTTGTTCTCACGATTTTATTGGAAAAGAATGTACGCGAAAATATCTTATCGTCTCCGTCTTGCATCCACTCAGCGTTAAGATGTCCCAAGCGCAATAACGATGACGTTGATTCGCATTAGCGTTAATTCCCCTTGAGAAATTTTTTAGCTTTGTACCATATTCGTGTACTTTGAATGGCGATGTTCATCGCCTCTCTTCTTTCTTAGTATCTTCAGGATTTCAATTTGGACTTTTATGCATTTTAATTGGATTTCGAAGAGTGCAGAAGCATATTTATAATGTATTGGTCTTGGTTTAGGTATTTAGGATTTTCATCGTAATCTAATCGTATTTAATGAGATTTACTTTATACTTAATGCTCTTCCGATTTTGCCTTAAGTAAGATAAATTTTGATATGTGAAATTTTATTTTCAAATAAAATAAAGTTCATGAGAGATTATTAACAGAGTTTATGGGTGAATATTTATTCGTATAAGAAATAAGAAGTAGTATATATATTATATAGATAATATTAAGTAGTAACGTAAAATTCAATACTTTTTTCTGGAAATTCTTTAGAAATTTCTCACAATCCTTCATTTTGAATTTAGATTGAATGTCTTGCATTATTAATCGTAAATTTAAAAAAAAAAATGTTTTTTTTTAAATTTCGAGCGAATATTTATTTTCAAATTTTAGGATCCAAATTTATTCGTAAAAGTTTTTCTTTGGCAGTATAAGTAGAGATATAGATTCTTATGTTTCTTTTCCGTTGCATCGTTGAAAAAATTACGATGAAACACAATAAAATGAAAGAATTGCGATAAAACAGAACAAAATAGAAGAAGTACGATAAAGTAGAATGGAATAGGAGAACTGCGTTAAAGAAACAAAAACAGAACAGTATAGAAGAACTACGATAGCATATGGACGCAATATTAATTTGTCTATTGTTCAATGGATACATTTGCCATGTTCATTTCTTCCCGTGAAATAAATCTTAGTGGACTTGCTATAGCACTGTATTTCTCGCAAAACGTTATTTATAAACAAGATATATATAAATAAGATAGTTTCGCCGACAAATGGCGGTAAATTAGATGACAACCGGCGATGACACGTATTAATTCAATCTCCATTTCCTGCATTTTTCTCGGAAAAATATGATCGTTAGGGCTCGGATTTCTATGTCTTTGCATATTTTTTTTTTTTTGCATATTTCACTATTTTTACGTAATAGAGCGTGTTTTCAAAATTTTGGGGTATACCTCGCATTTCATGATTTTCGGTAAAAAGTAAATTTTTTCCTCGCTAATCCAATCCCACTTCAGACTGGTTTTTTCCGATTCCTGCCTCTAATGAGAGCTCTTAGGGCTAGGATTTTTATGCACTAAAAATGAATGAATTTATCCTGAACACCAGGATATCAAAAAGTCCGTACAAAATTTAAAAATGAATAAAAAGCGGAAAAATTACCGAAATAAAAAACTGCAGGATTAGCATCGCTAGGTCACGGGAATTTTTTTAAGACAGGAAAAAAACCCCAAAAACAGCCGATAGGTGGCACTGGTATGAGTAACTTCAATGGAAATATGCAAATGAGACGGGTATAAGAACTTGCGCTCCTAATCCACAATCAGTTCACCGTTGTAAACCGTGTATGTGGACCTGCTGCACTTCGCCGTTGTTGGATTTGTGACTCGCCTGCAATTTGTTATCCCCTGTGGAGCACATACTGCTTTTATTTGGAGGCATTCTGTTCGTTGTCTGCGTATATTTTCTTTGTTTACGTCGGCGCCACCTATCGGCTGTTTTTTTTCCTTGTCTTAAAAAAATTCCCGCGACCTAGTGATGCTAACCCTGCGCAAACCGTTTTTTATTTCCGTTATTTTTCCGATTTTTATGAATTTTTAAAGTTTCTACGGACTTTTTTGTCCACCCTCCCTGTAAAGTTGCCAATTATAGAAAAAAAAAAAAAAAACGAAGAGCTTACCTAAGTTGCCAATCGCAGCAAAAAAGAATAGCCAAATTCAATTAAAATTGCCAGTTACAGCCAAAGACAAGTAAAGTTACAAATTACTGCAAAAAAATTGCTAAAAGCAAGTAAAATTGCTTATTACAACCAAAAAAAAAACAGCCAAAAGCAAGTTGTCAAATTCATATTCAAACGCTATTTAAGTATCCAATTACAGCAAAAAAATTAAATTATGAATAGCGATTGAAATTGCTAATTACAGCTGCAGACAAGTGAAGGTGCCAATTACAGCTGACGTTCGGAATTTGCAGTAAATTGTAGGTCCCGGTCTAATTAGCCCTTGAGTTCAGAAAATGACCGTGGTGCAATTAAAAAAACATTCAAATGATAAAAAAGAATATAAATTGGAAATGAAAATAAAATTACCAAAACGAAGCAAAAACTGGAAAAAAATTTTTTCATGGATGTAAAAATTAAATTCAAAAACGAATAGAAAAGTAAAATTTAAAAAAATAAAAATGAAATTATTTACATGAATGACTATATAATGCAATAAAAACCTGAAATTGAGAATTAAAAAATTCTTAAAAAAATTGAAAAACGAATAACAATTTAAAAAAATGGATGAAAATCTTTAATTCGTTTCGAAACACGCGATTATCAACTATCAGCGAATAATTCAGTGATTAATTCAGCGTATCAAGAAATCTGAGAGGAACTCGAGAAGAAATTCAAGAGGAAATTGAAAAACTTTATTCTCTATAGAATTTATTCCCTATAAAAAATTTATTCCCCTACAGAAAAAAAAACAAATTTATTCTCGGATATCAAGTATCGATGCTTAAATATAAATGCTTATTCAAAGAAGAAAAACACAAATACACATCCAACTAAAGACTGAAATCCATTAAATTATCCAATTTCTCGTGGAAATGAGAAAAAAAAAAAACTCCATCCAATTTCCTTCTTATTTTGTCGGTAATTTTACCAATCCTAAGAAAATTGTCGGTTGCTCAATCAGAGTAAATTAGAGGTCCATTTTCTTCTAATCGATAAAATCTATCAAGGTAATTTTTTTTCCGCCCTGTGGATATATTTATAGGAGTCGGTGGAATTAAAGGATTGAATTTCTCTCTCTCTATCTGGGTAATTTTTTTCCAGCTCCGGAGCTTTCTTTAGCTATTTATAAGATCAAATTCCTAATTTGAAATTTTTCGTTATTAGTTTTGTATTGATGGGGAAGAAATTTACAAATGCGTGTATTTGGAACTTTAATCATTTATTTACCAGTAGAGTGAGAAAATTATATTCGTTGAAGAAAAACAAGATTATTCCTCTCCTAAAATTAGGTTTTAAGCTCGTGATTTTTAGAAAATTGCTTTTTAAAATTTTCCATTCCATTTAAGCCATATTTTCCAAGAGCTTTTCGTATATTTAGGAATTCAAATTTGAGTGTGACAATGAGTTTGTTTTAGCTCTTGTATTTTTTTAAATAATTTGTAATTATATTTGGTTGTTTAACAACCCCTTCCCACATATACAGGATGTCCTATAAATTTGTAAATATGTAGTTAAAAAATTTAATGAATTGGTGTACAGTATTTGAATGAGGTTTGCGCGAAAAAGTTATTTTCTCACGAATAGGGATTTATTGGTGGAGAAAAAAATTAGTTTGAATTTTCGTTAATAGAGGGTGCTGCTTGGAAGAAAATTACTTGAAATACAAATACAAGAATACAATGTGCAAATAAAAGAAGTAAATTTTTCGGGTGTACAAATAACAGCTCGTTTCTGAATTTTCTCTGTTATTGGAGTTAACATAAGGTTTTCATTATGATGTTGTCATTGGTGGGAAATTGCTGAAGTTGTTTTTTTCTTCAGCCACGAATCGTCGGCTGAATCTTTACGAACGTTTCAGACACTGAAGAGACTGAAAAAGGGTTTGGGTACAGAATTGAGAGGTTTTTTCCGTGCAGTGTCCTCTGTCAACAAAAACATGAACTAATCCCCCCCCCCCCCCCCGTAACAAAAAAATATCCCTTCGGGAGAATAACTTTTTTTCGCAAAAATCACATTCTCTCTCTCTCAGGTATACCGATTCCTTCAGTTTCTATGAATTTTGCAAATATTTACGACTGTCCCATAAGTATTATGACACATACTTGAGTTGACCATATTTCATTATGATTATCGCAAAGCATATCCGTACGCTCTACAAGACGGATCTTGAAACGAATTGATTTTAATAGCCGGCGACCAACAAGAGTCCTTTTGATTTCGCTGCAAAACCAAAGAAAAAATGCTTTTTGTGAACCAGAGAACATCGAAATTGGGGGCTTAAATGAATGGAAAAAGGTTATCTAGTCTGACGAGTCAAGATTTCTTCTCCGTGACGTTGGTGGCAAGATCCGTGTGGAGCGAAAGCAACACGAAGCCACGGAAGCCCCCCCCCCCCCCACGCGGCTGCAATTATTTCAGACTTGTGTGAGAAACATAATTCAAAGTTGCAATCGCTTCAATGGCAACCTCACTCACCCGATCTCAATCCAATTGAGCATTTGTGGGACGAGGTTGAAAGGTCTGTTAAAAGCTCCGAAACACCACCTCCTAATCTGAGGGAATTAAGAGCTCCCTTTTCGTTAGCATGGGCTAATATTCCTCTTCAACGGCTCCAGCAACTTGTAAGGTCCGTGCCTAGAAGAATATCTACTGTCATCAAGGCCAGAGAAGGTCCCACGCGATATTAGTGGTGAGTAGCAGGGTGTTCCTAATTTTCTAGCCACAGGGTGTATATGTTACGGTTATAGTCCTTATAGACCGAAGACTGGTTGGTAAAACCAAGGTTTTACCAAGGCAAGTTGGTACAATCCCGAAATACGCTTTTAAACGTTTTCATTTCGGACTTTTACCAAGTAAAAGCCCGTTTTTAATAAATCAATTAACCATCATGAACTTATTAGTTCTTGACGCTAAATAATTAATTAATAACTATAATTACTTGATAATTACAATTAACTAATAATTAACGGATAAATTAATTAGCCACTATGAACTTAATAGCTCCTGACTAAAACTAAGTAAGTAATAGTTGTCATTAAATATTTAATTAATTGATTTAAAATGGAGTGATTTACTCCGAAGACAGTGTATGTCCGTTTTTGATGGTCTCTATTAAATAATTATAATTATTACATAAAATAAATTAACAAGTGTCAGGAACTAATAAGTTCATGATGATTAATTGATTCATTAAAAATGGGCTTCTACTGTTGAAGTAAATTATTTAGAGTTTTTAGTTTTTTAATTAATTAATTAGCGACATCAAATGATTGTTAAATTAGCGTCATAAGTTCATGGTGGTGAAGTAGTTTCAGTTGTTAATTGGTCTTAATTGTTATTATTCAATACTTAGAGATTTACACAATTATAATTGTTTATTAATTAACAAGCGAAAGGAACTAATAACTTCATTATGGTTAATTGATTCATTAAAAGCTGGCTTTGACTTGGTACAAGTCCGAAATGAAAACGTACAAGCGTATACAAGCATATTTTTGACTTGTGTACGCCAAATATATATATTTATATTTATTTATACATATTTCTTTTAAACTCAAGGACTGGAAAACACTAGTATTTTGTCCTTATTTAAGGACTAAAAAGAATATGAGGCGAATAATTTTCATTCTAAACAAAGAATTAAAAAGGAATTAACCTACTCATTCTTAGCTTAGGAACAAAATGTATTAAGGATTAAGGGTTGGATTGGATTTTGGATTTTTTGGCGCAAGTTAGGTCAAACTGCGCCAAAGCAAATGACCATAACCATTCTAAGGATTAAGGACGCAAGGGCTAGATTCTCCTTGACGGCAAAAAGGTGGTACACCCTCTGTTTTCTCAGTTGTCGTTGGGTGAATGGTTTTCGGACTCAAGAGACGTCACGTGTTTGAATTTTCACAGAAAAAACTTCAAAGTAATGTATTCAAAGAATTTAAATAATACAAACTTCAAGGGAAAAAATATTTAAATTTAAAAAAAAATTCAACGGAAAATCAATATTTTAATGATCAATTTATTTATTCATTTTGGAACCCGAAACTCCCGTTCTTACCAAAAAAAACACGCAAAAAAAAATTCAGGAAAATATAATAGTGGTTTTTTTTCAATTATTTCAAAGAATAAGAATATTATTTCTCAAAATTAAATTTCAGTAAAAAAAATTTTTATTTTTAAATCTCCTACGCGACGAAAACTTAATGAAAAAAGAAATTTTACCCTTAATAACGAAAAAAATCTCAGAAATAAAACAAAATTCCGAAATTGAAATTGATTTTTAGAAATTCCAAAAATAGAAATTTAAGATGTAATTTAAAAATATCGATACACGAAAAGAATATCGATTATCATTTCTAGAAATAAAAAAATTGAACTTTTTTAATAAAAAATAATAATTTAAAAAGAAGAAATTTCAAAGAAATTTGAATTTTTCCAATATTTGATGGAAATTAATTTTTTTTTCTTCGGAATCTAGAATTTCAATTCTTTGTAAATTCTTGAAATAATTCAATTTTTTTTTCACTTTTAATAATTGTGTGTATATATATATATGGAAAGAGAGAGAAAGAGAGACGATCAACATGTTGCAATTGAAGCAGAAATCAATATCAATTTCCAATTTCAAATTATGAATAATGCATGTTTAAATGTAGAAAATTTTATGCTAATGGAATGAGGAATGCTTTCAGAGAAAATTTGATGAAATAAAATACATATATTATGGAACATGTTATAATCGAAAGGATTTTTTGGGAAATTTCATTTTCTATTGTGATATAAATTCATAAATAATGAATTTATGCAAGTGTCTAGTGTAACGTTTCCATAACTAGAGTATAAATGGGTGTTCAGAAGTACTAAAATTTCTATGGTTGATTCTAAAATTGAAAGTAAATATGAAAAATAATCAGCAAAAATATGAAAACTCATCTGCAATGCGGCACACTTTCGTTAAATAATTATTGGGGGAAATGTAAAAATTAAAACTTTTGTTTTATCCCTAACCGAAAAATGTCAATTTGTGAAATTTGCGGAGCCTCTTTCTGTCATACCGAAAAAAAAATTCTGTCAAAATTTAATGAAAATTCGCTGGAACATTTGTGATTGAATATAACAATATACGATAATATCCTTAATAGTTTTTTCGCACTTTTTGCTTCTTCAGATTCTTATCAATTTTTCAGAATTTCAACAAATTTCTGCAAATAATGTAAATAATGTCAATAATTCAGAAACAGTGTAAATTCAAAATTATTGGGAAAAAAAGTGAAAAAAAATTCAGAATTGATGAAGAAGATTGAAATGTTTCATATTTGACAAAAAAAAGAATTTACAATTAATGAAATTCATATTTAAAAAAAAAAAATTAAGAATTAATGAAATAATAATAATTAATAAGTGACGGAAAAAAGTAATTCGTAATTAATTTAAAAATAATTCGTAATTAATGAAAAATAATTCGTAATTAATGAAAAATAATTCGTAATTAATGAAAAATAATTCGTAATTAATGAAAAATAATTCGTAATTAATGAAAAATAATTCTTAATTAATGAAAAAATAATTCTTTACTAATGGAAGAAATAATTCATAATTAATGAAAAAATAAGTCAGAATTAATAAAAATTGAGGTTGGGAAATAAATTCAGAAAATTGATGAAAATTTGGATTTGAAATAAAATGAACACAGAATTGATGAAAATTCATGTTTGAAAAAAAAATTCGGAATTAATGAAAATTCTCAGATTTGAAAAAAGGGAATTAAGAATTTACGAAAACCAGTATTTGAAATAAATAAATTTGTTCAGTTTTATTGAAAAAAGAAATGTTTTCAGAATTAATGAAAAAATAAATTTTAATGAAAGGAAGGATTTTAAAACTGTAGAAAACTCAGAATTAAAGAAATTTTTGTCAGTATTAATGAAAGATATGATTTCAAAACTAATGTAAATTCAGAATTGAATAAATAAAGGTTTTCAAATTTCATGAAAATTAAGAATTAAGGACAGAAGTGTTTTCAGAATCGATTAAAGTTCTCAAATCGTGTAAATTTAAAATAAGTGATTTCAGTATTTACAAAATTTCATAATCCATGAAAATCCTAAATTAATGAAAGATATGATTTCAGAATTAATTAATACTCGGAACTAAAAAAAAAAAGAACCAGGTTCAGAACCATTGAAAATTCAGACTTAAAGAAAGAAATTCTCAAAATCAATCAATAAAGCAAATGATTTCAGAACATACATGAAAGCTCACAATTCATGAAATTTCTAAATTAAATGAAAGACGTGATTTCAGAATTTATAAGTATTCAGAATCAATGAAAATTCAGAATTGGATGAAAAAATATGTTAATATTTAATGAAACTTCCGAATTGATGAAATAAATTGTTTTAGAATTAATGAAAATTCAAAATTTACGAAAGAAATGTTTTCATAATCACTGAGAGAAATGAAGAATGTTTTTAGAATTATTGATAAAAATGTTTTCAGAATCAATGAAGAGAATGTTTTCAGAATCAATGAAGAGAATGTTTTCAGAATCAATGAAGAGAATGTTTTCAGAATCAATGAAGAGAATGTTTTCAGAATCAATGAAGAGAATGTTTTCAGAATCAATGAAGAGAATGTTTTCAGAATCAATGAAGAGAATGTTTTCAGAATCAATGAAGAGAATGTTTTCAGAATCAATGAAGAGAATGTTTTCAGAATCAATGAAGAGAATGTTTTCAGAATCAATGAAGAGAATGTTTTCATAAGTAATTAAAGAAGTATTTTCTAATGAAAGATATGATTTAAGATTCAGAATTGAAGGAAAAGAATTCACAAATCAATGAAAATACACCATTCCTAAAATTTCAAATTTAATAACTAAAATAATTTTTGAATTATTGAAAATTCACAGTAAATTCGAGGAGTAATATGAATTATTATAAATTCGGAATTGATGAAAGTCTTTAATGATTTAAGGGACTTCTGTTTGTTGGCCTTTGAGACGCCAATGATTCCAACAATACTTGAATACCCATCATGAGTGTCCTAAATGCGATTCCCGAAAAGGACAAAAGGAAAACGACGAACAATCTCTGTCGGAATTGACAGCAACGGATCCGAAACGGTACCTCATCTTGCAGTAGAGAAGAGTTTTGTGTACCGAAAGTACTGGGTACGGCCAATTCTTAGAAATTCCTTCGGTCAATAGGGAAGTAAAGGCGTAGGTAGGAGAAGGACACTTTCTTTTCTGCTTCTCCCTCTTCTCTGTGTCCACAACAAACTGAAGAGAAAAGATTGTTTTCCCCCCTCGGTTCTTTTTCTTATTCCTAGAATCTCAAGATTCGGTGGAGACTTTGGCTAACCATAAGTTTGCTCGAAGGCTTTTCCCTGCACAGCCAAGGAAATAGATTTCTCTTCGAATGTTTCCGAATGCCATTCGAGAGAAGACAAACTTCATATTCCCCCCTTTTCTTTTATATTACTGCTTAATACTGGACAGAGCGGAGGTTTCTTCGAGGAAAATCGATGCTATACGTCTACCAAGTACAGTACAGTCTCGCTTATCCGACATAAACGATCCGGCGGAACGTCGGATAAGCGAAAATGTTGGGTAATGGGGAGAGGTGGTTAAGAAAAAGGCTATTAATCGCCAAACTATGTTATAATTATGAACCTAACAATTCTGTTTTACAATTTTGCTTTGTAATTTCAACTTTTAAGCAACACAACACAACGTGCGAATCAAGACACAGACGCATACGCATTTACCAGACAATAAACCGATAAGCACACAGCGCCATCTATAACAGAGGGACACCGCACGAAGCTCGTGACGTCACTGAAGAAGGTCACCTCACCTATAGCCATTGGATATACTACACAAAAGGGTAAAGATGGCGCATGCATCGGTCTGCTATATCCGATGGCTATAGGTGAGATGACTTTCTTCAGTGACGTCACGAGCCTCGCGCGGAAGCCTTCTGCTATAGATGGTGGTCCATCAGACTACATCAAACTACTCAGTAGTCTAATGGTGGTTAGTGAGTTGTGGCAGTGAGTGAGTGAGTGTGGGGGGGTGAATAACAGACACATGAGTCATAGTTTAAACGGGTGCGCCAGTGCACAGTCGGGAGTAACAAAAACTAGACTATGCTCGCAACTCGCAGTTCTTATTGCCGATATGGTTTGTGTGCGTGTTTTTCTTTCTTTTGAGGTGGGACGTCGGATAAGCGAAGATCGGATAAATCAGACTCTACTGTTCCAATGCTTCTAGGCAAACTTGAAATAGAAGAAAATCTACGCTGAACCCGCTTTGACATGTGACCTTGAGAAACTTGACAAAATGTGCTCCGTTGTGTAACGTTTTCGTATTTCTTGTAATATTGCAGTGAACACAAAAATTGATGTTTTACAGGAGCTATTGAATTCCTGACGGGAGTGATTTTTCTGTGCAATCAATATTCAATCTTCAACAGTGTGAGTATGCAAAGAAACTGTGGAAAATGTTTTCTGGGGCCGAGTCCCCTCATTGATATGTTACCTTGAAAACGTTAAAACAGCTTTGCCCAAGGGATGTGTCCCTATAGTGTGACTTCCTTGGAAAATAATTGATATTGCAGTGAATACGGAATATGTGCCTCACAGGTGTTTTTGAATTCGTGACGTGGGTGATTCTTTTGGAATGAATGTTCAATCTTCAGCAGTGTATTTACTTAGGCTAACTAGAAACAGATTAAATTCTTTGCTGAACCTTAGTTGGCACCACACGTTAGAGAAAACCACTTTGGTGTTTGGATGTGTCTCCTTAGAGGCTACGGCTTATTTTCACTCTTTCTTTCATTGCAGTGAATACAAAAATGGGGTTTTGCAGGGGCTATTGAATTCGTGACGTGAGTGACTCTTGCGTAATCTATATTCAATCTTCAGCAGCATAAGTATGCAAAAAAACTGTGAAAAATCTTTGCGGAGGCTAAGTCCTCGTTAACATGTTACCTTGAAAAGGTCAAAACAGCCTTGCCGAAAGGGATGAACCCCCTATGACTTTTCGTATATTTATTGATATTGCAGTGAGTACAGAATATGCGTTCTTCAGATGTTATTGAATTCTTGACACAGTGATTCTTTTGGAATTAATGCCAAGTCGTCAGCGGTGTATTCACTATTTAGGCTAAAGCTAAAAACAGATTGAAATCAAAATACATTTCATTCGCTTGATTTTAAAAGGTGACTTCTGTAGTGTACAAAGACTAGTCCCCTTTAAAAACCAAGCTATTGATTTTTTCCCATTCGATTGAGATTTCTGAAATGCATTTAAACCCTTTCAGCGGCAATCCCGAGAATACTCGTCAAACTTGATCTGCTTCATTTGTGTCACCTCGAGATATTTCGCCTTCTAAAAACGCAATGAAGCTATTTCTACTTTGTAATAAAACGTATTTTCCATTCCTCCCCCTCTACAACCAATCCTCCGCCAGTGGGCGGAGTCAGTTCTTGTTCAATGTTAGATAAGAAGAAGGAGCGAGAAAATAGCGAAAGAAATATACGCTTAGTATATGAATAATACTAATGTGTATATATTGTTTGTAATTTGTGTTAATTGCATTTTTAATTGGGTTGCTGTATTTTTGAAACATATGACAACCATATTTTTATGGGCATCTTTTTATCAGCCACCTCGTTGGGCATTTTGCCTGTTGTGGCGTTGTATTTGTATTTGTATTTGTATTTGTAAAAGATTTTTCTTTACGAAAAAAAGTATTTCTCTTCCCATAAAGCCACACACACTTGTTTTTGTATCATAGTGAGGGAAATAAAAGCGATGGGCAGATAAACTTTCTTGCTGTGGGAGGAAAAGCAGTTATCTACTCGCAATCTCAGAAGTAATTCTTCTCAAAATACGTGCCAGTTAGGGAGGGTTTCGCAATGCGAATCTGAATGAACGAAATCGAGCTCTAAATTAAAAAATTGAGAAAAATTTCCATCATCGGACTGTTAATATAATTGATGGAAATCACAATGTTTAGAAAACTTCTCTAATGATTGGTACTTAACCACACACATGGGGCACGAGCTTTTAAGTAGAAATAGCGCGCATTTCGCTTACGAAAATATTACTTAATGCAACTTCTAGATTGATATGCTATCGTATAAGGCTCTTATGTACAGAGCTCAAACATCGATCCGAAATGCATTAAATAAAGTGTAGCGTAAATATATATATATATATATATATGTATATACGGGCGGAATACAGCCTTTAATGCATCACTCGGCTTCGAAAGAAAAACAAGACGCCATGTAAATAACCGTCTAGAAAATTTCTCATGAAGATGGCGCGACTTCGTTTAACATGGTGAGTAAGAGGAGAGGATTTTAATACTATTTTCATATTCAAACAGAACTCCGATGTATGTGCTCAAACACAATTCGGGCCGCCGTAGCACGTATTGGAGAGAAAATCGTGGACATTTCATGAAGACAAGCAGAAACTCTTTCGCTCGGTACGAAGTATACGCATACATGACAGCTAACCGTTAACGAAAGAAAAAGCATATATTTTATGAAGTGTTACCGCCTCTCTCTGCTGCAGTATTAAACGTCAACTCGCTGCTCTGAATATGAAAACATTAGTAGATGGAGCGAGAGGCTTGAGGAAGTGAATGCATTATGGAGTCTTGGATGGGCGAGCGAGAGAGAGAGAGAGAGAGATGGTATGTTTCTCGCTCGTTAAACCCGGAGCTTTCACCCTGTGTTCAACAACCAACCAAGAAAAGTTAATAACCCACCTCCAAGCCGTGTACGTCGTCTTTCCAAAACTACAGATAGATAGACAGAGAGAGAGAGGTTATAATTTACCAGTCAAACAACCGTAAAGGCAATGTCCTCTAGAGCAGCAGTGGATGTTTGCGATTCCCCGCATAACGTATGCGTTGACCCAGTTGCTGTAGGTAGTGTTTGTCGAAGGAGTGTCTCTTCCCGAAGAGTTGGTTGTTCTTGGGGGAAGACATAAATGCCGCTTTTCAACCATTAAACGGCAGTCATTGAATAAGAGAACTTAAAAGATAAAGATGCCTTCAATTTTTCGGATCGGATCTGGTGACGGGTGAGATTTGTGGCGTTATGTTGCTTGGAGAAGGCACTGTGTCCGTTGGAAATGGATTTGAAATGAAAGGCACGTCTCTCAATTTTCATAAATATCATCCTAGACGTGTGCTTCAAAAGTCCCAAAAACATCTTCCAACTCAGTTTATAGGGAGTTGATTACTTTCTTGTGTGTGTGTGTAGTGTTTGCTACCTTTCCCCCATAACATGAAAGTCACTGCCCTATAGGACATATACCATTATGTAATACTTCTGAACATTAAAGTCACGATTGGGAGCCCATTATGTGACACCTCTGAACATATCAGCCGTTATTGGGAGACCATAATGTGATACTTCTGAACATTTAAGTCAATATCGAGAGACCACGATGTAATGCCTCCGAACATTATTGAGATATATGTGTGACACCTATCAATATACGCCCATTATTGAGAGATCGTTGTGATACCTCTGAACATTTAAACCATTAAAAGACAGTCATTGAATAAGAGAACTTAAAAGATAAAGATGTCTTCAATTTTTCGGATCGGATCTGGTGACGGGTGAGATTCGTGGCGTTACGTTGCTCGGAGAACGTACTGTCTCCGTGGGAAATGGATTTGAAATGAAAGGCACGTCTTATGTTTCAATTTTCGTAAATATCATCCAAGATGTGTCTTTCAAGAGTCCAAAGCGCCTTCCTGTAATTCAGGTTATAGGAAACTAGTTACTTTCTTGCAGCCATTGGTACTTTTTCTTATAGCATGAAGTTAACTGCCGTATAGGAATTGAGAGTCAACTCAATCTTGGATCTTATCTCTAAAGGTATCTAATACATAACGCGCGTGAAAAACATAGTCGATCTAAAACTTGCCATAATAACCTCTAACATAAGCAATATTATCTACTACTTTACCGCACATTAACTCCGGTCATATATCGTCATACGGCAATTTCCAACCAGTGGAGTTGGTTGGGAAATGAAGGCTCCATCCATCGGTGGTCGCCCTAGGCTCGGTAGGTAAAGAACTTGCTTCTGATCTTCTATGCCTGGATTCGAACCCATGGACCTTCATAGTGGAAGACGAGCATCTTTACCACTGCGCCACAAAAAGTGATGCCAACAGCACGCGGTGTTCCCAGGTGGTCACCCTCCCAAGTACTAACCGCGCCCGATGCTGCTGCTTAACTTCGGCGATCGGACGAGAACCGGTGTTTTCAGCATGGTATGGCCATTGGCTAAAGCAAGCAATATCTACTGACAATACGAAACCTGGCACGTACATTCCATAACACATCCAGTTAGTTTGAAGAATAGATGGTAGATGATAGCACCATAGCAAGCATTACTCAGAAACAAGCTTCACGTTAGGTTCACAACTCATATACGCGCACATTCCAACATCTACTCATTCGTTTGAAATTCCTTAGAGGAATATAGACGACGTGCATATGTGGTTTAGTAGCAGTAGTACATTTCAGCAAAATAAACGGCCATTGCCCGAAATGCGGCCAGTTCGGAAATTGACTGATTTTGACCAATCCGATTTACAGAAATGAATAGTGATTTTTCGGGCATTGGGTGACCAATTCCCGAAGTGGCTACTACTACTTGACCTTACAGGCACGTCGTCCATATTCATCCACAGAACTTCTAACGAATTGGTACATGTTGGAATGAGCGCGTACGTGTAGTGAAACTGGCGTGAAGTTTGTTTCTGTGTAGTGCTTGTTATGTGTAGTGCTGCCATCTGCCATCAATTTTTCTAACTATGATTGACGTGTAATGATTGAATAATTGAATCGTTGTAGGCCTGTTGCTCCCGAAGTGGCTGGAGATCCCTGGCCAATGTTCCATGTGCTGATGTGAGACACCAAATCCTTTTTTTTTTTCATAGGCAACGTGTGATACATGGCTATACATAACAATCTGAGAGAGGAAAAAAAAGGAAATTTGAGAGATTGAGAGAAACTATTTATATAATAATAGAGACAAAACGTTTTTTCTGTCAAATTTTGGAGGAAAAAAGTGATTACCGTATCGTGACCCAGGGCCGTACAACAACTGTCTCATCAGGCGCTGGAGTCGGTATCAGCTGGCGTTACGCGTGACGTCATCACCTTGCAGAACCAAGTGTGCCCGCTTTGCTACCTTGTCAACTACGGTAGTTTGCGCAATCTCTGCACTGTCCATTTTACTGAATGGTTTCCAAAATTACCTTTTCTATTACTGTCATTGGCTTGCTTCGTTCAGCTATTTGAATATTTTAAAATAATAAGTCTTGCATGTAAATAGATTATAAACATAACACCCACACGTACCATTGACACTAAAACAACGCCATGAACGAGAGATCACTCATTTAAAACAGTAAAATAAGCAACTAAAATTTAAAATAATCTACTTACATACGGCACGTTTTGTAAGCTGATGTCGTCTGCGAGGAAAAATGTAGCAAGAGCCGTGACGTCACACACCAGCTCCGAGACCACGCCCACTGAGCCAAGGAAGAAATCGCAGCATCAAAAGAGCAGATGCAACAGCCCTTACTATATAGCCCTGATCGTGACCGCGATATGATGGGTTGCCATAGCTAACACGGCGACATAGTTACCACGATAAAATACGCCAACTAGGCGATAACACCGTCTCCCCCCCCCCCTCCCAAATCATCCAAATCATGGATTTTCTTTTCGGACTTTAGTCAGCGATCTCCAGCCACTTATCGAACTGGTTGGCCGAAGCCCGAAATTCGGACATTGGCCAGGTCAATTTACGACAAAGTTGGCCAATCCGCGAACTTTCCGATTTCGGGCTCTTTGGCCGTATCATATACATCTAATTCCTACTAGACAAGACATCCCAATGCATACAGACGGTAAAAAAAAACCCTTTCATCACATGGCATTTAGAATTATGACTAAATTTCCCACACACACACACACACACACACCTTCGGAGACCATTATTTTCGCAACGATTGCCATAATTATTCACGAAGGGTGGGTTGTAAGTACGTATCCGCTCCTCCCGAGTTCCTTTTGTGAGAACCAATCTAGGCCTCTTTTGTTCTTGATAACTACTCCACTTGGCTACATTATGTGAACACATACGGACCTCCTCTCCCCCCCCCCAGAAAAGCGAGAGCGGGGGGGGGGGGAGAAAGGGAGGTCCCAAGTCTCGGGATAAAGGAAACGCGATATCTTATCTACTCGGTATAATGAAAGGCATGCGTTAGGACTCAAGGGGGTACGAGTCCCGGTAATTACCGGAATTACCTGGAGCACTGCCTATAGTCTCCTCATTCCCACCAGGTTTTTCCTGTCTGCTTTTATTCTAAGGGTCACGTTGAAGAGTTATGTGTGAGTCAGCATTGTATCTGAAAGATAGGGTCCCTTTCTATGTCTCTGCGTTGTTTCCTGTAAGGGGTCTGGGCGATTAAAAGCTGTTCATTTTCCGGAATATTTTTTTTTTTCCTTTTTGCTGTTCTCTTGAATAATAATAATCTTGGCCCGTCTCTTTCTCCAAATGAGTTCGGGGAAAAAATGGAGAAGGGAAATGGTATTTTCCCTCTCCTTTCCCGTTTGTGATCACTATTCGCTCTTCCTTTACGTGGCCGTAAATTTAGGATTTTTCTGCTGATTCCGCTGCTAATCAAGGGCACTCTCCGATGTATCAGGTTTCCGAATAATTACGGTGGATTCCCGATAATTTTCTGTTGAATATGCTTTTATTTTATTTTTGGTAATATTTCGAGAACCAATTCCAAATTGGTTTGCGGTGAGGATTGTGGTACTTACTTTCTTGGGGAATCATTACATCATCTGAATACTATTTTCGATGCCAATATTAGGAAACGATCTCCGGTTTTAATGAGGCGGAGAGTAAAGAGGGTTTCTGGAATATTTTACTTTAATGAATTATTTCATTTTCTTTTTTATTTCAGTACATAATGTTAAACCTGTATTTTGGAATTTGTGGCTATTCAAGAGGGAAAAATTTTCGTATGTAGTAGAATTTCGACTATCTGGCTTAGTCTCTTGGCGACATGACGTCGCCAGATCATCCGAGCTGTCACCAAACTTCGCCAAGCTTGTGTCCAATTTGGCGTTGTTTACAGAGGATTGCGTTAATTTTCATTTTTACATAAGATAATGGCTATTTACAGGCGGAAAACGACATAAATGAAAAATAATAACTATTTACATAATTTTCGTAATAATATTCATATTCTTGACTTCCTTTTTCTTAAATAAGTAATGCACTGTACGCGTTTTCGTAATAAATCAATTCATCCAAAACGTACAGTGCAGTACATAGCAAACATTTACATTATATACAGTCAAACCTAGTTAGTGCGTCACCCGGTTAACACGTCACTCCGCTTACCTCGTCACTTTTTGGAAGTCCCGATTGTCCTCAGGTAGGAATTGGCACAGCTATGACTTACTCCGTTTAACGAGTCACTCCGCTTACTAAGTCATATCTTTGCTCTCCCAAGAGGTGACTCATTAACGAGGTTTGACTGTATATACTACTGCCAAAGCCCGAAGTGTGGCCACTTCATAAATTGGCCGACAGTTTCGGCCAGAGTCAAATTTTGAGAAATAATTCGAGCTTTGGATAGAAAACCCTAGCCACAGTTTGATGTGTTGATGTAAGAAGATCCGATAGGTGCCAAATCCATTTTTTTCATCGCCAACGTGTGATACATGGCTATATATAGTGGGAGTATTGAAATTGCTCTACGTGACGGGAGAAAAAAGAAAATTTTGAGAGAAAAACTATAAAAAATAATAATGTTGTTATATATATTTTTTTTTCTGTTAAATTTTTAAATAAAAAAGATCCCCCTCATCGTGATTGCGATGTAAACATGCGTTAGCTATGGAAACCAATCCCCTCTGCGGGTGATTGGTTTCCATAGCTAACAGGGACATAATTATCATGAAAAATACACCAACTTGGCGATGACCCTGAATCATGTCTTTTGTTATCGGGCTTTGGCCAGGGATCTCTAGCCCCATCAGCCAAGTCACATTACAACGAAACTGGCCAATTTCGGACTTTGTGAGTAACAAATACATTTGTGTATAAAGTACGTTACACTTATGTATAAAGTACTGACCTGTACCAAGAGGTCACAATAGGAGCTGTTTTTGATATTGAAATGGTGTTTTTGATGGTATGGGGGGGGGGAGGGGTAGGAAGTGAGCATTTATAATACTCCGGTCTATCCGGCTTTCCTGTTATCCGGCCCGCTCTTCCATTGCATTCGGCCGTGTCGTCCGAATTCCACTGTAATTGAATAATCAGCGAATTCCCACGGCTGTATGAAACGCGTTTGGATATTATCATTTAAAAAATAAATTTATTTCGTGAAAACTGATATTTGAATTTCGCCGTAAAAAATATTAATTAAAAAATTAAGTATATTTTTAATGAAAAAAATGAGGAAAATACGTGAAATATGAAATTAGGATAAATTTTTATGAGGCACCGATTAACATTAGTTTTCTGGAAATTTCATCGAAATTTTCGTGAGAATTAATTTTTGTTGTGAATTAATATTGTTTTAATAAAAATCTCAACATTTGAAAATATCTGTGTAAATATTTTTAAGAAATTAATTAACGAAAGTTGAAAAAATAATAATAATACGATTCATCAAGAATTTCGATTGAGTAAATTGATTAAAATTTTTTTTGAAAACGAAAACTTGAAGTCATTTATAAACAAGAATGTCTTAAAATATTATATAATATTTAAGAAATAGTTACCTAAGCGGAAAATCAAAATTTTAAAAATTGAAATTTAAAAAAAAAAGTAATTCCAAATTTCCGAAACATATTTTGGGGATTTCAAAAAAAAATTTCTTTGAATTTTTCTCTCTAAGCAAAAATTAAATATTGAACCGTTGATAAATTCTAAGAATTCCTTCTACATTAAATAAATGCATTTTAGTTTTTGAAGTATTTCTTTGAATATTTCAAATTGCAAAAAAATATCGATAATTTTTTTCGAATTTTTATGCATTTGTAAAGAATTTGTTTTTAATTTCAGAAATAACAATTTTAATTTTGCATAGTCAATTTTTTCCCTTTTTTTCGAAGCTCTTTTCGAATTTTCTTGAGAAAATATTTCTTTGAATCTCGCACATCAATAATGTCTCATTCAGATATTTCTGAACAATAATTCCTTTCAAATTTCTGAAGGATTTTACATTTTCTCATTTTACCTTTTCTCATTTTCAAAAAGGTCTCTTCGCGTTCTCCTAAAGTCATTCTTCCGCTTTTTCGAGGCTTAGTTCGTCCTGGACTAGAGTATGCTGTAAGGTTTTGGAGACCATACCTACAGAGGGACATAGACTTGGTTGAAGGGGTGCAGAGAAGAGCTACGCGTGTCCTTATTGGCACACAGTGCTTGAGTTATGAAGAGAGACTTCATTTTTTGAATGTTTTTGCATTGGATGAACGCAGGTGTCGAGGAGATATGATCGAAGTGTTCAAAATTTTCAATGGGATGGATAGGATGGACCATGAACTTTTAGTAACCGCCAATCGACTGCTTTTACAAGGGGACACCAGTACCGATTGGTGAGGGACAATGCAAGGTTATGGTGCCGCAGGGAATTTTTCTCTGACAGGGTTGTTAATAAATGGAATGGAATAGCTTACCCCCGGAGGTAGTAAATTGTAACACAATTGACACGTTCAAAAAGAAATACGATAAACATGCTGCGGTAAATCGAGAAGATTTCTTAGAATTTACCATTCTTAGAATAATACAACCATAATTATTCTTTATGGGCGTTGTATAATATTTTATCATGTGTATATATTGTTTATAATTTGTGTTAATTGCATTTTTACTGGGTTGCTGTATTTTTGAAATATATGACATCCATATTTTTATGGGCATCTTTTTATCAGCCACCTCGTTGGGCATTTTGCCTGTTTCGGTGTTGCATTTGTATTTGCATGTATTTGTATTTGTATTTGATGAAAGCATTTATCCGAATTTCTCCATAAGAAAGAAATATTTGAATTTTTCGAACATTAAATTTCTTAAAATATTTTCACCGTGAAAGCCTCATTCGTGTTAAAAAAAAATTGTAATTTCAATTTCTTAAAATACTCGGTAAATCTCTAAGAAAAATAAACCTTCAAACTTTTTCAAAATAAAATTTATCTCTCAGAGCATGATAATTTTAAAAATACGATTCATAAAATTCACGAGAAACAAGATATATCTCAATTTTGTAAAAAATAGCAATTTTTTTCTATTAGAACTTTAATTTTCACAGGACATAATGTATATTAAAATTTACATCTATGTAATTTTATTTACGTTTCATGATAGAACTAGGTTGAACTATTCTGTATGAAACGCACATACTTTTACAAAACACAAGAAACAACATCGAAGAATTGAATCGAAAACGAAAGCAAAATTGTCGAACCGAAATATGAAAGATATTTTTTTATTGTTTGTATCATATTCTCACTATTTAAGCATAAATTTATTCGAATTTTTCCGAGCAAGAATTCCATTGAATTTTTCTAAGCAAGAATTTGTTTTTTTTTTCTGAGTAAGAACTTCTTTGATTTTTTTTCCATAGGAAGAACTTCGAAAGCATTTCTTTAAATTTTTCTTATCAAGAATTTTTCTTAAAATTTTTCTAAGTGAGAATTTTTTTCTTTGATTTTTTTCTAAGCAAAGAAAGAATTTCGAAAAAATTTATTTTATTTATTTTTCTAAACAAAAATAAAATTTCGAAAGAATTTCTTTGATTTTTTCTAAACGAGAATGTATTTGGTTTTTTCTAAGCAAAGAAAGAACTTCTTTGAAGAACTTTGAAGAACTTCTTCAAGCAAGAATTCCTTTGAATTTGTTCTAAACAAGAATTCTTAGAAAAAATGATAAACTGTTGACAGATCCTGTGATTCCTTGTATAATACGTAAATCAATATATGAGTTTTGGGTTGCATGTGTGTGTTAAACACATTCCAATTTTTGAATAAATTCTTCGAAATTTTAAATTGAGAATTTGTTGAAAATTTTCAAATTGGCAATTTTTTGAAATTTTTCAAATTGTCAGTTTCTTTCAATATTTCAAATTTGAAGAAAAATTTCATGAATTTTTTTCGGATTTATGTGCATTTGTAAAGAACATGTTTTTAAGCTTCCATCAAACTAAAAAATTCAATTTTCCATAGTCAGAATTTTTTACATTTTTTCGAAGAGATATTTGTTCGGAGCTCTTTGAATTTTCTTGAGAAAATATTTCTTTGAATCTATTCACATTTCTCTGAAGAATAATTCCTTTGAAGTTGCTGAAGAAAGCATTTATCTGAATTTTTATTGAAGAATAGTAAAATTCTTTCTTCAAGCAAGAATTTTTCGAAGATTAAATTTCTCAGAATATCTTCCCGCCCGTAAAAGCTTCATTTGTATTCAATTTTTTTTTAATTTCAATGTGTTTTTAAATGCTCAGTAAACCTCTCTCTATCTCTCTAAGAACGTTTTCCTGAAAAATAAACCTTCAAAATTTTTCAAAATAAAATTTATATTTCAGAACAAGATAATTTTAAAAACACGATTCATCTAAGAGAGAGGAAATACTTCCCTCTCTCTCATTTCTGTAAGAAATAACATTTTTTTTTTTTTCATTAAAACTTTAATTTTCACCGGGACACAAAATATATTAAATTTAAAATTTCGGTAAGTTTCTTTTACGTTCCGTGATAGAACTACGCTGAACTATTCTCTATGAAACGCACATACTTCCGAAAAATACAAGAAACGCCATCGAAGAATTGAATCGAAAACGAAAGCAAAATAGTCGAGCCGAAAAACGAAAGATATTTTCTTATTCTTCGCGATTTTCCGCCTTGTTATTCTTCTCTTTTCTCCTTCAGGATCCGAATTCTCCAGAATAACAGCCTCGAGTATCAGCGACTCGTTGTTTTCCTTCAATTTCTGGAAACCTGTTTGTTCAAATAGTAATAATAACAACAACAACAATAATAAAAAAGAACAAGAAGTAAATTTTTTTTTTTTACGTCTTCCTGGTGAATGTTTGCGTTAAAGTTTTCGAAACTGATGTCACCCGTTGGAAAAATCCAGACAATTCAGTTTCTTCAATTTTGTGAATTGCCGCTGTGGGTTCTTTTGAGATGAGAAAACTCAATTGCGCGTGTTTGTTGGGGCGATTCCGTCCTGGAAAACAAGAATTCGGATACGAATTCAATGGTTTGAATGAAAATGATGGTTGTGTCAATAGTTTCGATGGTTTCATGACCCCGCGTGGATTATATTATTCTGACCTATCTAGGCTTCTAGTTTTGTAGCTTATATCTTTGGTCACAGATACACGTCGGTATATAAACCGATTATATCTCTAGAGCAGGGTTTCTTAACCTTTTTTAGCCGCGACCCAACTTTAACAACATGATCACCCTCGCGACACGTGGGTCTGTTCTTCAAAAATTAGTGACACAGTAAGTGCATTTCTAACATGACTGTGAGTGTATATGTTCGACTCGTGTAGGAAGCCGCTGTGAATCACGTTTGGGTCATGACCCATAGCCCAAGAATCCCTACCTGTAAGTGGGTTTGTACGATCCATCTCGGAAGCTCCTGCGAATAAGAGGTTTGTGTCATGACCCATAGATCAATAGCCCCTGATTATCAGTGAATTTGTACGACCCATCTCTAAAGCACCTGCGAATCAGAGGTTTGGGCCGTGACCCGTAGCTCAAGAATCCCTGGCTGTTATTGGATTTGAATGACATATCTCGGGAGCCCCGTGAGCCATAGGTTAAGAACCCCTGTTCTAGGGTCACCCTATTATATCTTCTAGTGTCACCGATTTGGGAATTCTCATTGACGAGCGGCTTGGGTTTTCTGAACATTGTTCAGCGGTGGTCAAAAAATCGAATAGAATGCTCGGTTTCATTTCCGAAAAAGTCTCTTCGTATTCTCTTAAAGTCATTCTCCCGCTTTTTTAAGACTTAGTTTGTCTTGGACTGGACGGACTAATGCCGTAAGGTTTCGGAGACCATTCCTACAGTGGGACATAGACTTGGTTGGTGGCGGGGGTGCAGAGAAGAGCTACGAGTGCTCGTTTAGGTACACAAGGCTCGAACTATGGAGAAAGAATTGATTTCTTGAATATATTTATACATTAGAGCAGGCATCTTCAACCCGTCGCTCGCGAGCACCGCGGTGCTTCCTCAAATCACCAGGAATGCTCGATGGTCGCGTCCGATTTCGTGCTGGCGAGAACTTAATCAACTTCCCAATATAATACCCTTTGCAAATTGCATTCAAGGATTAAAATCATTCCGATTCCATGCATTCGTATGTCAAACTTGTCGTAAGGCTGTTCTTCTTTTGATGTTGGGTACAGACAGTGCTCGCGATAGGTTGAAGATCAGAAGGTTGAAGATTCCTACATTAAAGGAACGCAGGTGTGTGTCGGGGAGATATAATCGAAGTGTTTAAAATTTTATTTATATAAGAGGGAACACGATTTATTTATGACCATCAATCGACTGCTTCTACAAGGGAACACAAGTATCGTTTAGTAAGAGAAGATTCCAGGTTGTGGTGTCGCAGGGAGTTTTTCCTCTAATAAGATTGTCAATAAATCGAATGACTTACCTGCGGGGGTCATGAATTTTAACACAACTGACACGTTTAAAAAAGAAGTATCGATACAGAGTGGGATAAATCGAGAAAAGCTATCTTTACTTAAGATAATAAAGCCATAATCTTTTTTTATAGGCAGCGTATTACATAGTATTAATTATTAGTTTTGTCTTTTGTGATGTATGATTTTATTTTGGGATGCTGTATTTGTTGAATTTGACATCCATATTTCTATGGGCATCTTTTTGCAGCCACCGCGTTGAGCATTTTGTGCGGCCTTTGTGTTGTCTTTGTATATTTTTATTTACCCTTGGCAATGGATTAAACATGGCAATGCATCCGTTGGGTGCAACAAAACCTATCCCTTATAAAGCGGAGTCGTATTCTCCACCCATGCACGTGAGCTTCTCCATTATTTCAGTAGCTCATTTTATGGACACCATCTCCGCTAATGAAAACACGCAGAGAAATGATTCAGCGTCACTATGCACTTTTTTTTTTTGCGTGGTTTTCAAAAAAAAAGTTTCAAAAGATTGTCTCAGATCTAATTGCTGTTACTATGGAGATGAAATGTGCAAGTGAAATTGCATTATCCTTGCTATAAGACAAAGGTATATTTGAAGGAAACGCCAAATGAAATGTTTAAAAAAGAATTTTAAATAATTTTTTTCATATAAACTCACGTGGGAAACAAACATTTTTTGGAATTAAAAGGTCTCCGCGATATAATGAACTCTCACTTAACAAATTCTATGATTTAACGATTTTTTACAACTTTATGTTCGTATACAATTATCAGACCGCAATAAAACAAACTTCTATTTGACGTATTCTACGATCGGACCTCGATATAACGGATATAAAAATGACCAATTTCACTAGTGTAACATGCATGATAACCGATAAAAGTGATAAGTTTCGAGTATTTATCAAATTTACCAGGTATGCTTGCGTAGTATAACAATCACCGGTAAAAGTGATACTTTTTTCATCATTTATCAAATTTACCAACGGCACTTAGGTATTATGCATAGTCGTCGGTAAAAATGGTAACTTTCTTAGTATTTATAAAATTTACCAACGACACTTGAGTATTATTATTCATATTCATATTATAAAAGCGATAAATTTATCAAACTTACCAACACAATTAGTAAGTATGCATAATAACCGGTTATTATGTACAATAACCGATTTATCACATTTACTGTAACGTATACATTCATAATTTGGATTTTGCAGAGAAAACATGTTGTTTTCCAAACTTTTAGGAAAATTATTTTTCCCTTTTACCTCATTTGGTGCCCCTATAATATAGCGGCACCCCGGGAGGGCTCCAAATTGCACGGCCCCAGAGATGTCCGGGAGGCCTCCAGATTGCATGGCCCAGAGATGTCCATATAGATCAGTGTTTTCCAAAGTGGGCAATATCGCCCCCTAGTGGGCGAGGGAATGGTCCAGGGAGAATAGTGACCAAGGTTTCTAGAATATCGATAGAAACTACGAGTACACCACAGGATCCTATGGGTTCGCTTCAGTCGGGGGGAGGGGAGGGCGGGCGATGGGAGAAAAAAATTTCTGAAGAATGGGGCGATGGAACAAAAAGTTTAGGAAACTATACTATAGATCAGGGGTGTCCAACTTCTTTCTGTTCGCGGGCCAACATAATGATCAGCTATAGCGTCGCAAGCCGCATCAGTGGTTCAACTTCGGCGTAAAAGACGCTCCATTATTAATTGAATTAATTAGTTAGTTATTAAATTAATTTCGTCACTAGAAATAAGAAGTTTGTAAGCAGTTTGTTAACCAAGAAATCTGCTGTTGGAACCGATAGTTCAAATAATGATCACGAGTTTAATTTTTTCACGGTACTTTTACCTTGTCCGGGCCACACAAAATCACTTCACGGGCCACATGCGGCCCGCGAGCCAGATGTTTGCCACCCCTTCTATAGATAATCATCATTGACCTCGAGAATTGCATCGCTTTTATAAGACTCTAACCGGAGTTCCCAAGAGTATTTTTTCTTTGAGTTTTTTCTGGTACTACAGGTTTTAAAAATATATATACATCTTCGGAGGTAATTACAGCAAAAAATCGTTGGAAAACTTTTTTTCTAGATAAAGACAAAAAAAACAAAAAGAAATTCTTCTTGACAATGTCAAGATGAGGATTTGAAGTTAGAAAGAAAGAGAACTAGAGCAGAAAGGGGAGCATGTACTCCACTGAACATGACGAGTTCTAATGGTGATTCTAATGTTTGTGGCATTTCCTCCGCAATGGATATCGTTCCTCATCCTCTTTTCTTTTTCTTTTTTTTTTTTAAGAGAACAGATGAGAATCTTGAGGATGATTGGATGGATGGAGGAAGAATGTTGAGGACGGAGGGGGATTGGAATGTACTTCTTCTTTACCCATTTCCCCAAGAACCAATCAAATCTCTATGTTTTTGCCCGTGTGTCAATGTCGACTTAGATGAAGACATCTTAAGGAGTTTTAGGGAAAAAGGACTTGAAACTGTCATCCGCAGCCGGCGGATGATCCTCTCGAATCAGCAAATGAATCACCGACGGTGTATATTTCCGCGATGGTTTTGTTTCTCTCGTTGAGAGATTTTTCCCCAGGAGACGGAGAAAACATCGCGTCAATATGAGCTATAGATATCATATTTGCAAGTGTTCTGCAGTTCACTTGCAACTCTTTCGCACGTAAATCAGTGGAGATGATAAAAAGCTAGAGGAGACGTTTATTTTAGTAAAACTTCAACGAACGAATTGCTTCCAGAACTCTTTCTAAACATTGCATGCAGTTATTAGTCTCGGCTGTCAGTTCGTATCTGCAATAACAGAAAGAGAGCTCTATCCTAACTTATGAATGTTGTATTAATTCGGCATACTGCTAAAAATGGATTCATTTCAAGCAATGTCATCGGGATGCCGTGCGTACTAATTTATGATCCGACTCGAACTTTCGCTAGGGATAATCCTTTCAGAAACGAGCATTCATTTTTTGGAATTTTCAAAATACATTTTTGATGCTCAAGAAATGCATTAAAAACGAAAATGCGTCGGCAAATCTCTACTTTTTTTAAATTTTCATTTTTTTGGGAAGAAATAATTTATTTCATTCAAATATTTTCCGGCAGAGAAGATGATGTAAGGTGTATTCACCTTCACATACAATTTTTCTTAGAGATTTATTGCTAAATTTCCTGTCATAAATCGCACTTTTCCCAAATGTACTTTCTCCTGGAAGTAATCTTAAAAACACCCTGAGAGAAAATTAAATTTTAAGTGCTGCCCTCTGATGGAACCCTTAAAGTTCATATTCAACGTAATTTTTACTCCAAACTTACAAAACTCTTCAAATCAAGGCTTAACGCTATCGCGCGTTTTCCGGTTTCTTCCTCTTTTGAGCAAGAGCTTCGCGCATTATGCTGGTCTTGGTCGGTTTGAGCCTGGGGAGTCGATAGAAAAAAATTCTACAGTAAAGAAAAAGCAATACACATATTTGTGGCTCTAGGGTCTGAAATGGTTCGTATCAGGTCAGTGGTTTTCATTTCTGTAATAATTGCCAAATCTGCTCGGGTTTATGGAATCTTCCAGAGCGATGCGAAATGTCACGTGTCTCTGAATTGTTTGAAAATCGTTGAGTAAGAACATGACTGAGACTTCCAAACATTTCCGTGGTTTCTCAATCTCCAGAGTTTAACTCAATCGAGCACACTTGGGACAAAAAAAGCTGCTAAATCATGTTTGGTCGAACGATTTTTGCGGTGGAACCTAAGGGTACACTTTTTTTATCAGCGCCAAAAAATTCATCGTGCAATTTTTGTCAATTGACGCCAAAACGTGAGGGAGTAAATATCCAAAAGTAACCCTAGGAGTGAGAGGATAATATTTGGTTTGTGGGAAGGAACGATATTTTTTCCATCGTAATAACTTGTGATTGGGAGAAAGATTTATTTTACCCTTCTGACTTACCCTATCGAACCGTGTACGAACTTTCCCTGGGTCGTCTTAAGGGGACAAGGGGCGTTCAAACGAAAATTTCTTATTACTGTATATTTCTTGGTAAAAATGCATTTTAATGGCATTTCAGTATCAATATAATAACAATTTCAGTTCTCTTAGTTCGGAAAATATGTGTTTCAACAAGCTTGGCGCCATATTTAGACACCAAAGGTGCCAAACTGGAACGATCTTTTTTTTTTTTTGGTCATTTTTTTGTCCCCTGCGTCTCAAATTTCACTGAAAAGCACCATTTTTTCATTTTGCTCTGTAGGCATATATCACATACATATACAGGGTGATTCAGAAAAGATAGGAAAAACTCTCCACCTAAAAAAAGTAACCTACTGAAATTTAAAAAAGAGGTGATAGTGCACACCAATACAAATGTGGTCAAAGAATGCGTGGTCTAGCATGAAACGCAAACCAGCCGCTCCGCAGATGTTCCTGTTGAAATTTATCGGGAGAAAAGGAACACCGTGCATTCAAATGTAACCTGGGGAAGAAGAAGAAACCGCATGCAAATCTGCTTCACAGTGAATAAAAGGCGCGGACGCCAGCCAAGCGGAGTTATTCCAGTATACAACCGTTCTAACAGTTGTACTGTATGGGATAATATATCGCGCTTTAGTAATACTGAAAAAGCAGACACGCATTTCATTTACGGAGCTGCAAACGCTCAAAAAGTTTGTTTGTGCGAGCATAAAATATAAAAAAAAATAATCTGTGACTAGAATAATCTCTTTTCGAGTATTATTAATTCTTTAGGAGGTGGAAGACACATAATTTTATCTGTAGGTGCGTTGGTTGGGTGAGTGGGGCATGAGCTCTGGTTTTGATATCGTTGTTATTTCACTTATAAAGTCCTTCCCCCGCCCTCCTTTCTTGGAATCTTGTAAAACTGGATACAGGGCAAACAGGTCTTAATCATTTTCCTGGACATTTTTACAGTGCAACGAATATTCCAGTTGCAGAATTCTTGGCATTCTTCAAATTGCAAAATTCTGTTACACACTCATGCATTATCAGTCAACTCTAAATGCATATTTCAGGCAGAGAACCACAAAATGAATCATACCTAGATGGATAACACTATCTTAAACAATAACTGAGACCTACTCTTCATGAAAACATCGAATTCCAAAGCGTTTCATCTTCATAGAGATCCATCAAAAAAAAAATCAGAAGCAACATCAGAACTATATAAATCCTGTACAACAGCAGTTTCCCATGAAGAAGAGCAAAACCCTCACACCCCACACACAGCAGTAACGCTCCATAAAGCTAAACATCTTATCGAGTTTTGATGGGTTATGAGAACAAGAAACTGGATGGCCTTTCGTAGAGAAATGATCGAAGATGGACATTACGTTTAATGGATTAAGTTTCCCAACGAATTGCGCAGCATTTCTTCATTTTTTTTTTCATTTTCTTATCTCCCTTTTTCCGCCTAGATTCGATCCATCTGTATAATATCGGGGTGGGGGCGGCCCCCATGGATAACGGGGGGAGAGAAAAAAAATGGGGATTTTCGTTAGGAAAGAAAATACTTAAAAATAAATGGGGCTTCAAAAGGAATGAAAGGATTAAGAGTTTAAAACCTCTTCATCTTTCGGAGCCGTTTTTTTCCTTCTCCCACTCCTTATCATTCTCCTTTTTCTTCTCGGGTTCACTGTAGTATATGGAGCCAGTCTCTTATTGTCTTTCGGCCCATTATTCTTATATTAATCTCGGCATTATTTTCGAAATGGGACGCTTTTAAAGATGTAGGAATTATTATGTAAATTGGATTGTTTGTCCATTGTACGGTTCTTTTTATGGACGATTTCAGAACGAAAAGTGATGTGATTTAGAGTTTCGTTCATATAATATGAACCAAGGAAAATCCAGTTTTAGTGTGAAGTCTTGGGATAATGGATATTGTCCATTTCGTTATTTGATGGAGAATTTTCTAATGTGTTTTTGCGAAAGTGGAAGTAAGTTTATGAGATGAGTTGGACGGTTTGATTAAAAAACTCTTATATATGGCGCTTTCTTTACTTGCGAAACATCATTCGTTATGTAACTTGCTCAATCATTCATTCACTTGCTCGCTCACTCCCTAAATGACTAGTATCTTGCTCACTATCCCACTCAATTCACCCAGTCTCTCGTCTAGTGAGCGAGCTAGTTAGTGAGATAGTGAACAAGGGACCCAGTCATTCCGTTAGTAAGCGGTTCAGTGAGTTAGATAGTGAGAAAGGGACCCAATCATTCATCTAGTGAGTGAGATGGTGTGCAAGTGACCCAGTCAGTGCCCTTGCTCACTATCTCACTCACTCGCTCGCTCACTTGCTGACTGTCTAGATCGCGTGCTCACCATCCTAGTCACTTCACCTAGTCATTCCGTTAGTGCGCGAGCAAGTGAGTGGAATAGTGTGAAAGCGACCGAGTCGCTCATCTAGTGAGCGAGCTAGTGAGTGAGGTAGTGAGCAAGGGACCCAGTCATTCAGATAGTGCCCTTGCTCACTCTCCCACTCACTAGCGTGCTTATTAGCAGAGTGATTGGTTCCCTTGCTCACTATCTCACTCGCTTGCTCCCTCACTAGCTGAATGGCGGGATCCCTTGCTTACTCTTTCACCCACTTGCGCGTTCACTTGCCGACTGTCTAGATCACGTGTTCACTTGCTGACTGACTGGGTTAATACATTATTCATATATTAATCTCCCCTTGCATTATTTTCGCAGTGGGTCGCTTTAGAGACATAGGAATTGTTATGTGAATTGGATTGTTTGTCCACTGTATGGTTCTTTTTAAGGACGATTTCAGAACGAAAATTGGTGTGGTTTATTAGAGTTTCAGTCATAAAATGTGAACCAAGGAAAATCCCGTTTTAGTGTGAGGTCTTGGGATAATGGATATTGCCCATTTCGTTATTTGGTTGAAAATTTTCTGTGTTTTTGGGAAAGTGGAAATAAGTTTGAGTTAGACGATTCGATTAAAAGACTCTCATGAATGACGCTCTCTTTATTTGTTCAACATTAATCGTGCTGCAGCTTGCTCACTTGCTCAATCATTCATTCACTTGTTAGCTAACTTCATGAAAGATTGGGCAACTTGCTCACTTTCTCACTCGCTCGCTCGTTTGGTGACTGACTGGGTCGCTTGATCATTTGTTAAACTATTCATCCGCTCGCTCACTCAGTTGCTGAATGACTAGGTAGCTTGCTCACTCTCTCGCTTCACTTGCAGACTGATTGTGTCTGTTGCTCACCATCTCACTCGCTTGCTCGGTCACTTGCTGAATGACTGTGCAGCTTGCTCACTCTCTCTCTCACTCACTTGCTGATTGAATAAGTCACTTTCTCACTTGCTCAATCACTCATTCACTTGCTCACTTGCCCAATCATTCGTTCACTTGCTCGCTCACTTGTTGAATGACTGTGTCACTTGCTCATTCTCTCACTCACTTGCTGATTGGATAGCTCACTTGCTCAATCATTCATCAACTTGCTTACTCACTCACAAGGAAAGGGTTCCAAGGTGTCGTCCTCAAAATAATTATGGGTTAATTTTAGGCATTCATCTCACCCAGAAGCATATAAAATAATAATAATAATAATAGCAGCGGAAAATGCAATTATCAAAACCATAAAAATAATTAAAAATGGTAACCGTAGGCTACTCGTTGCCTCTCGCACTTCCTGGCGATATCTATAAAAAAACGTCTTTTTTTTTTCACTTTCTTTCCTCCAACTTTCCTATTCTAGAGAAAGCTACATACTTATATTTTCTTTTTCCTCTTAATCTCTCTCTTTCTTTGTCTGTGCTGTACTTGATCATGTGTTGCTTGTATCATGTCGCTAAGGTTGCGGAGTTTTTAAATTCCGTCTTGGGCTCTATTTGGTGTTCAAAATACTGATGGTTGCAAATATTGATGTTTTTTTGAGTGACCCATAACTTCGCCGGATTTTTTCTATATTTTTTTGCATATTTAAATGGGTAGAATCAGTGGTAATTTTTTCAAAACTTTTTGAAGACCTCTCCTTGGGATCCTTTCCTTGTCAGTCATTTACTCACCCACTCGCTTGTCCACTCTCTCACTTGCTCGATCAGCACAGTCCGGTGGTGAACTGTTGTAGTTTCCTTCCGCTGAATTGTTGTCGGTGAATTTTCCGTGAATCGTATTTAGTATACCAGAAACGTAAGTTTTTCGGGAGTTTGGATGCGCTGCTACACTCTACATTTTTGATCAAGAATGATTATTGGAATGAAATTGGAGTGTTCTCTGTTGGTGGTTTCGAGTATCCTAAGGGGTGAATCAAACTCTCATTTGTATCTTAGAGAAAGGAAACAGCAACACAATCAACTTCGATCAGTGCTCTGCCCTTACAACTGAAGTTACCAGACGTCCCGGTTTAAAGGATATATTTAGGTGTCTCGGCTGGTATCTAGTTTTCCATGGAAAACAAAGTATTTCGTCTCAATTCTGGTCGTAAATGGAATATTTTTTTCCCGTCCCAGCCATCTTTGATATCATAGCTACCAGTTTAACCGGCCAATTTAATCCTACAGCATACTTTTGGATGGAAACTACACGTTAGAAATTCCATTTCTCAATGGTATCATTCGGTTCAACATCGGGACATTCTGGTAAGTGATATTTCAGTTTTTTAAAATGGAAATATTCAAGAACCAACGTTTTCAGGCTTATACAAGTGAATGCAATTTTTTTTCCTGTTCCCAAGTTCTCATTACCATCACGAAGGAAAGCCTTATTCACAAGAGGTCCAAAAACTCGGCCACCACCCCCACCACCACCATAAATCAGTCAATGATGATTGTATTGACGACGACGACGACCGCCATGTGTGACATTTTGAAGAAACTGCAACTCCTATAAAGGAAAGTCAACTTTTTCTTAAGGATCCCCGTCGAAAAGATTTTTAAAAAAAAAATAAGACAGAAATCCCCCATAGTAGGATCTGGATCCCAAGAAAAAAGTAGATATATTTCTTAAAGAATAAAACTTTTTTTTTGGGTGAAAAGAAAAATTCTAGGAATTCTCCAGTGTCATGGTAAACGGGATTGGGATATGAAAGAGAAGATGGAGGGAAAAGAAGGAGTAAAAAATAGCAAAATGTTACAGATTTTTGATCTCAACGCCTGCATAAGACGCGAATAAATGCGTTCGGTATATTTTTTTCGAAGTAAAAAAAAAAAATTGGGTCATGAAAAAAAGTAAAATTCCTGGAAAATGGTTGAAAAATTCGTCAACTTTTATAGTAAAAAAATTCCGATTTTTTTTTTCTCCCCTCCAAGATCTCGAGACTTTTCATCCTTCGAAGGACGATATAATGCCATATTTCTCTCTCTCTCTCTCTCTCTCTCTCTCTCTCCTGTAAGTCTCCTGTCCTGGATAAGAGATGGAGAGTGATATAACACGAAAAAAAGTCTCATGCATTTTGGATTCTTTTTCCCGACTTGAAGCGAATTTTCCCCTCACTTTACTAATGCAAATTTTATTCCATATTATTTATCTAGTTTCCTGAATTTATCATTATTATTTTTTTTTTTTTTTATGGATCAGGAATACTTGGGAAATGCGTATCGGGATGGATAGATCTCTAGAGGAAATATTTGAACAGCGGTATCCTTGATCGGGAGGAAGCGTCTCCATCGAAGAGTTGACCCGTAATAATAAACGAAATTTATTGGAAGTTTTTCGTTTCCGACTTGAAGGATAGATGGCAGCACCTGCCCAAACGCCTGAAATTCGTTGCTGGTTTAAAACCAGCGTGCAGCATGAAAATGAACAACAAACAGCGATATCGTTATGAATTTCCTACGTCGTAATACTGATTATGTCCTCGTGTTTGCCGCAGGATTCCAGTAATTGCCTCTTTCCGTGTGCTAAATATTTATTTACTTGTACCTGAGAACTAACGAGTAATTTTTGTTTAAGAAGACCGAGTGCAGAGTGCTTATTTTGTAGATGGCAGAATACAGAATACAGAATTTAGAATGAACCGAGCATGTCCAGGCTCTATCACTACAGCAATTTAAGCGCAGTGGTCATAAGACCGCGGACGTGCCGGGAAAACCTACCCATGTCACCGGCCAGGCAAAGCCACTCCCAAGCCAGACCACCACCCCAGGGCACCCCTCGCCAACTATCTCGCAATCATGCCTTCCTCCCATTCCAAACCCAACAATAGCCTGGCATCACCGCCCTGCACCACCAGGACGTTCGCGCCCCCAAACCTCAACTAAACATCCTCAGCCAAGTGCCACAACAGCCGCCACCCGACCACTCCAAAATCCCACACCTCGCCCCGCAACCAAACTTCCCTTCTCCAAAACCACCCCGCCCTCCTTCCGGAGCTTCATTATTAATCAAAACAATAAATATAGTAACACACAAAACATATTTACAGACATTTCGATGCTTCACGACACAGGCCTTTACGGGGCATCCGTTTGTAATAATGTCAATTCTCAACAGTTCCTCAGTCATTCATGTGACCAGGAATGATTACAGAATACAGAAGTATCCCTCTTCTCCACGTGTAGGGCCCTCACCCTAACAATTCCTCAAGGGGGGACCGGTTAGTAGATGCCAGAATACAGAATGATTCGAGCTCGTCCAGGCTCGATAGATGGTAGAATACAGAATAAACCAAGCACGTCCAGGCTTTATCGCTACTGCAATTTCAGCACAGTGATCATAACAATAAGACTGCGGACGTGCCGGGAATACTTACCAGTGTACCGGCTAGGCGAACCCACCCTAAGCCAGACCACCACCCCAGGGCGCCAACCCTCTCGCCACCATGCCTTCATTCCATTCCCAACCCAACAATAGCCCGGCATCACCAGAACGTTCGCGCCCCCAAACCCCGACTAAACATCCTCAGCCAAGTCCTACAACAGCCACCACCCGACCACCCAATAACCCCACACCACGCCCCGCGACCGAACTCTCCCCCGCCCCCCTTCCGGATCTTCATTATAAATCAACACAATAAATAGTAACAAACAAAACATATTTATAGACATTTGGATTCAAAATTCCTCTCACTTTACTAATGCAAATTTTATTCCATATATTATTTACCTAGTTTCCTAAATTTATCCTCATTTTCCTTGATCGTGAACAGACCTCTCCGTCTAGGAGGTGACCCGTAATATTAAACGGTATTTATTGGGAAGTTTTCGACTTGAAAGATAGGTGGTAGCACCTACGCAACACATAAAATTCGCTGTTGGTTCAAAACCGATGTGTGCAGCATGTAAACGAAAAGTACAAAAGTACATAAGATGATGTCGGAACCGATTTTATGTGCGATGAAACGGATTATGTTTTTATGTTTGCCGCAGGATATGAGCAATTACTTTCCGGTATGCTAAATGTCACTTTAATTGAATGTGAAACTGATAGGTAATAGGATATTTTGCAGAGCACACAACCCACAACGGTGTGCATTTTTTTAAATCTTTTGTAGATGGCAGCGAGATAGATCTAGTGCAGGGTGACCATACGTCCCGTATTTCCCGGGACAGTCCCGGTTTTTGCTGCTTTTTTGGTCATCCCGACTTTTTAGCGAAAGTGTCCCGGTTTTTCCCGTTTTTTACACGAAGCTTACTTGAATTTTTATTCTTTATTGAAGTCAAAGAATTAAATTATTTTCCCACTCATAAATTAAGTTATGATAATTATAATTATAAATCTCTCACATTTGTCTTAGTGAACGTTTTATTTCGTGGAATTCATTTAAATCCACTGCAATTTGCAGTAATGCTTTATTTCCCGCCATTTTGATTTTTACGTAATTTCTCCAATATTTGGCAACTTTGTTTTCTTTTGGCGATAATTGGCGATGTCCCGTATTTTCCCGTATTTGGAATCAGAATTTCCCGTATTTCTTTCGAGAAAATTTGGTCAGCCTAACATAGTGTAACAATACAAGGTCCAATTGTTCTGTAGAAGAGGAAACGCGTTGTGCTGGGATCCCTGCTGCCACCTATCAAATAAATGCAAAACTCAAGGAAACATTTTATTTTCTGGATATCATGCTGTGGTGAACTCGGAAAAAAAAAGTCATCTTGTCTCTTCTGGGACTCGAACCCAGGCCCTCTTGCATACCGGGCAAGCATGATACCATCTACGCCACTGGAGACACGGCACTGCCTTCCTTATTTACGCACTGTGGCGTGAGGTACTGAAGTAGAGACATTAGTAGCCTCTCTTAACTTCAGGAATTGGCCCCCAGGTGGGACGGTTTAGAGAGATATAGATGGCTTTTTTCTCAACCAAAGACATCAAGGCAACATTTTATTTTCTGGATATTATGCTGAGGTGAACTCGAAAAGAAAAGTCTTCTTGTTTCTCCCGGGACTCGAACCCAGGCCCTCTTGCATACCGGGCAAGCATCATACCTTCTACACCACTGGAGACACGATCCTGCTTCCTTAAATACAAAACTATTTATTGCCTTACTCAGGTGAAATTCGTTGTTTCAAACTGGTGTACTAAATCAAAATCGGTTTTTGCGTTCGAAACGTTTTTTCGAAGTAAGAGAATTTCTTCGGGTCATGAAAAAAAAATTTCCAAAATGGGGGAAAAAATCCGCCAACTTTTATAGCAAAGAAATCCGTTTTTTTCTCCAAGATCTCGAGACTCTTCATCCTTTGAAGGACGATATAATGCCTTATTTCTCTTATTCTTTCTCTTTCCCTCTGTTAGTCTCCTGCCACCTACCAAATACAAACAAACCTATTTGTTAAACCCCTCAAATAAGATTTTTTAATGGTTCTAAACCGGTGTGCAGCATGAAAATGAGTACGTGTGGTTATGATTCCATAACTTTTTTTTTCATACTGAACCACACCATTGTAATCTATATGCGTCATTATGCCAATTACGTTTTTATGTTTGCCGCAGTAGTTCAGCTTGATGTGCCAATTACACTTGTAATTGTACATCTGCTGTTTCTTTGTTGTAAATATTTATATTGGCCGGCTTCAATGTTGTTTCTGAAACATAAAGCGCAGTAATTATTTCCATTCGATTCCCTCTCTTTGGCAGTTATAACTGACACCGCTGTTCAATTTTTTTTCACATAAATAAAAATTTCAGAAGCTTCTTTTTCACGTCTTACCGCAGAAAAACGATTGTCTCTAATCATGCAGCAGAGTCTAAGAATTTTGCGAAATGTTTCGCGGGCCGCGTTGCAGCGATTAAAAAACACGGTGATAGTCAATATTCTTGGATCTAAATAAATATTACAGACTTCCTCCATCTTATTATGTCACCTCTAGACCATATTGCTGTTTCCCGGTCAGCACAAAACCGTTTTTCCTGGATGGTCGCAGGAGACCCCTGGGTCTCGTGTCTTATCGTATAAAACTTTCTTATATGTAGAAACATTACTAAAAATATATTATTTATTCGTTGATGTATTTTAAATTTTTCCCGCATATATTTGATTGTGTATGTTATCCAATGCTAGCACAGAATTTTACATGTCTCCAGTACTTAATTTTTTCAAATTTAAAAAAAAAAATGCATTAAAAACAGCTTGCGCGCATGATAAAGTAACATGACATCAATGAAATTGAATAAAAATTAATTCGAAATACTGGAAACTTCATAAAATGACGAAAAGGATTTGAGATCTATTTATAAATACTCGAGTTAGAAAAAAATTTTAAAAAAAAATTTTAAAAATTTTCAAATGCTATTTTGAATATACTTGAGTCATAGAAAATCTATCTTGTCATCATTTTATAAACACAAAAAATTCTAGGAATTCCCTAGTGTCGTGGTAAACGGGATTGGGGTATGAAAGAGAAGATGGAGGAAAAAAAAGGAGTAAAAGATAGCAAAATATTACAGATTTTTTATCTCAACGCCTGCATAAGACGTGAATAAGTGCGTTCGGTACATTTTTTTTCGAAAAAAAAAATTGGGTCATGGAAATTTACTTAAAATTTTACTGAACAGTTTCTTTATTTCAAATCATATTTTATTAACCTATAAAATATTATTATATTATTTCATGCAATTTTATCATGCGCGCAAACTGTTTCTAATGCATTTTTTGAAAATTTTTAAAAAACAATAACTATTAGAGACATGTAAAATTTTGTATTGCCATAGGATGGAATACACAATCAAATATGCGTGATAAAAATTTGAAATAAGTCAATGAATAAATGATACTTTTAGCAATATTTGTTTCTGCATAAGAAAGTTTTTACCATGTGAAAAGGTAGGAGACCCCCTTAATACAACACGTCTGTGTATACACAGTAATTAACACACAAAAATTAAATAATGCCCAATAACCACAAAGATTCACACGAATTTAAAAGAATGGTAAACTTACAGTTACTATCAATCAGTACGGGAATAGACTCTGATGTGACAATATAAACATGATTCTGAAAATAAACACTATCCAAAGTATTTCTATGTAATGATGATAGAGAAAAGTATCGCGATGGATTATTCTACAAATACAACAGCTCCAGCAAATGGACATCACAAGCTCTTAAACCATAATCCCAGTCCGAAGCCCCCAGTGTCCTTTTCTGATGACAACTCGTGCCTTCAGTGGCAGCAGTCGCAGAAAGGTCAACACTGATTCGAGACTGTTTCTTATCCTCAGACGTAGAAAAATAAAAATGTCAGAACCTCTCATTGATCCCAAAGACATTATCAGAGAAGGAAAATCCCCTGGTATGGAAACGAAAGAGAGAGATCAAAAAAGGCTTCGGCTCCCACAAATTATTTTTCCGACTTTTTGATCCATTCTCACGTGTGAGGTAAATGTACGTGTATGGTGTGAAGATTTCGGTACGTAAAACAAAGATAGTGCTCTCAAGAAGAATATTATATAAAAGAATATACACTGTAAAGAAATGTAGAGAGAAGAGAGATGACACCAATAAAAAAGCTCATATTTCAGAATGGAAAGGTTCTAGGACCTGAACCGTTTGATCTCTACGATCGTGTGTGAAAGGAACTGACGCTTATATAATATTTTCTTACATACTTTTTCGTAAAGAAAATGATGATACGTTCATTTTATCAAAAGGTTGAAAATTCAATTCTATCATATTTTCTAGATTTATAGTATTTTCGTATCATATTTTACGGACTCAATTTTCGTGATATTTTTATAGATTCGCTTTCATCATATTTTTAGATTTAATTTTTATCATAATTTTTAGATTTAATTTTTATCATAATTTTTAGATTTAATTTTTATCATAATTTTTAGATTTAATTTTTATCATAATTTTTAGATTTAATTTTTATCATAATTTTTAGATTTAATTTTTATCATATTTACAGATTTAATTTTTATCATATTTATAGATTTAATTTTCATCTTATTTATAGATTTAACTTCATCTTATTTATAGATTTAACTTCATCGTATTTATAGATTTAACTTCATCGTATTTATAGATTTAACTTCATCGTATTGATAGATATTTTTTCATGCTATATTTTAGGTTTAATTTCATCTTTTTTTTTAGGTTTAATTTCATCTTTTTTTTAGATTTAATTTTGTTCTAAGTTTCTGTTTTAGAATTAATTTTATTTAATCTAATATTTATTATATAATATTATACATTAATTTTATCATTTTTCGGATTCAATTTCATCATATTTTTAGATTTAATTTCATCATATTTTTAGATTTAATTTCATCATATTTTTAGATTTAATTTCATCATATTTTTTTAGATTTAATTTCATCGTATTTTTAGATTTAGTTTCATCATATTTTTAGATTTAATTTCATCATATTTTTTAGATTTAATTTCATCATATTTTTAGGTTCAAGTTTAAAATATTTTCTGAATTTAATTTTATCATATTTCTTGTAAAGATTTAATTTTGACATACTTTTTTTACATTCAACTCTATCACTTTCAGATATACAGTAAAACCTCGATAAGTCGTCACCTCAAGTTATCGAAAAATTATGACGGCTTAAGCGGGGTTCCGTCAGTTTTAATGTGCGATGTTATGAAAATCGTATAAATTTAAAGTAATATGATATTTATTAAAGTATGAATCAAAATAACAGTATATTAATAAAATTTATAGATTGCGAAAAAAAAATAATAGCAATTTTTTATCTTTTTTATCTCTTATTACTTAAATTATTGTGGTGAAATGTACTGTACACTTTGATTTGAACCAGTAATTTTTAATTTATAGACTGACAGAGCAACTGTTTGAATAAGTAGCTTTTCTTCATAACAGAACTCTCTATTGCACATTTATTTTACATATACATCAAATTTAATTTTAGTGTTTGAATTCTTCATCAGTAGTTCATGATGCAACTACAAAGTAATCTCGAAAACTTTTACTTCTGACTTGGTGGAGGGGCCCTGGGCAGGGAAAAGTAAACAGAAGCCCTCAACTTGGGAAAGAATGTCTAATTTTTTTCAACAAACATATTTTGTTTAAATTTCAAGCCCTAAATTAGTAGAGTCCATGCTTTCTATGATTATTAATGATCCGGGGGGGGGGGCGAAGTGCTTACGTTGCTTCTTGCGACGGAGCTTGAGTGTCTCGCGGTTTGTCCAGTTTCGATCCATTGACGATTACTATATTCTTATGGGATGGACGGCTATACACCACCGTCTTATAATCCCGTTTATAATCTTGATTGCCCATTGGTGTTGATTGTTTAGATTTTATATATTTGTTATATGACTTCAGGAGTTGACGATCAATTTTTATGTAAATTATTTTATTTTGTTGCCTTCGTCTGAGGTGGTCATGTTATGTTGTTTTTAATAAAACTTTCCGGGCACACCTATCCTTCGGGAACGCTTCGATATCTCTCTGAGATGGGAAGCGGGGTGTGCCCGGTCTTCAAAGGTCAAAGGTATGTCCAGTTTCTCCAATGTAGCCCAGACAGAAATAAGATCTAGCTTGAACAGTGCCAAGCGTTCCAAAAACCTTATTCGGCAAATGAACTTTCGTTACTTCAACTGTTCCGTTTGGGTATATAGGATTTTATAGTGACTTTTAAGCATATGGCAATGCTGTTAACAAGCTCTTTTTTTATGGGAGCCATAAAAATAGTCTGTTCCTCTTTCTCATACTTTTTCATCGTGACGACTTAACCGAAATTAGCGACAAGTAACGAGAGGGTTTAATAACATTGTGGTCTATGAGAGCTGGAAGGGTCTGAAGAAAAATTACGACTTAACCGGAGTGACGACTTATCAAGGTGGCGACTTAACGAGGTTTTACCATATTTTTAGATCCACCTTTATAATCTCCGTCTCATTTTATATAAATAATAAAGATACATTATTCAACAGATATTTTTATGCCAATAAATCAGTCGCGAAAAATATTAAATAACTTCCATATAGAGTCAAAGACAACTATGAAAAAAAATGAAGAAAATGCATTAAATTTTGAATTTTTCTTTGTGTTTTAAAATTGATAATGGTTGTTCCTCTATGTGCATTTTATTTCTATTTTCATCTTTTTTGAATTTTTTCGTTTGTTATATCTTTTTTTATTCCTTTTAATCTTTTTTTAACTCCTTTTTATCTTTTTTAATGATTTTATCTTTTTTAATGATTTTATCTTTTTTAATGATTTTATCTTTTTTAATGATTTTATCTTTTTTAATGATTTTATCTTTTTACTACCAATCAATTTACCCTTCAATCTTTTTAAATATATTTAGTTTTTATCCTAATATTTTATTTTTTTACCTAGATCATCATTTCTTTTATTTAAGCTCTCTCTAACTCTATTACATTATACAAATCATCATTTTTGTTTATTCATTTCATTTTACACATACTTAAAATTTTTTCCTTCATTTATTCATGTATTAGATAAATTTCATCTTTTTCATCGCTTTCGTTTTTTCGTCATTTCAAATTTTTTCTTATTGTATTTCCACTTATCGCTTCTTTATTTATTCATTTTGTAATTTCTTCACTTTATCTTCTCCTTTTACTTCACATTTTCAGTATTTTATTCTTTTTCTACTTTTTTTTTCAAGATTAACCGCTCCTTTATTTGTTTTCGTTTTATCCGTCTTTAAATCATTAATTTTACTTCCTGAATTTCATTTATTCTTATTTCATCTTTTTCGATTTTATCTCTAGATTTCATCATCCTTTGTTCGTTTTATCTCCGCTAAGATTCCTTCATATATTTTAATATTTCATTTTTTCTCCATCTTACTAATATTCCTCTACACCATTATTTTAAATTTCATTTTTTACACTTTATACATCTGAATTTCCATTATTTAACACTGTACATACACAAAGAATTTCATCGGTATCTTCAGTCTCATTATTCTTTATTGAGGAAATATTATTCCTAATATACTGTACTTATTGAGGAGTCATTATCTGTTTGAGAAAAAGAAACATATTCTTTCTCGCACCTTCTATTATTAGACTTTGATCAAAAGCTAACTCCACCCACTGCAGTTGATTGACAGAATGGGGGGGGGCGGAAAACATGTTATCAGGAGAAGAAAAACTTGCAACGGTATTTGGGGTTGTCAGTGCCGGAATAAGAGGGGTTTTAAGAACCCAAGATGTTGCGGAATATCTAAAATAAAGCTAATCAAGTTAGACGAGATATCTCGGGATTGCCGCCATAACGGTTGAAGATTCGAGTTTCATTAGATCGCGTCGATTGCCCATAGTTGATTGAGTAGTTAAAGAGTGAATTCATACATTTTTTGTTTATAAAAAAAATTCGGGCATTTCCCTTTGTTTTCATTTATCATTAATTCAACTGATATTTTTTTTTTCATTTTCTCAGTTTAATTTTATAAATATTTAATTTCATGTATTTTTTAATTAAATTTCCCACAAGTTCATAAATTTAGTTAAAATATAATAAGTTAAAATATTAATTTTTATAATAACTTTTACCAATTATTGAATTGTGATTAATTTTTTGCATCTTCTTTAAATTCAATAACATCTAAAAATTTAATAATAATAATATCATATTCAATTTCATTTAAAACAAAAAAAAAAATGATACCATCAACTTAATTGAGTTTTTGATTCAAACATTTCAATTTCACAATGATATTTATACATTTAGGAAAAGAAAACAGAAAAAAAATATCCAGTCCACAGTTTTCCGTAGAAGTAAAAATCAGTATTCAACGAATGTTGCTCAAGATCACTCACGGGACTTGAACTTCACTCATATAAATAAAGATATTCTCTTTTATTAAATTGTTAAACAAAAAAAACAAAATCATTTTCCTTGATAAGAAAATATTAAATAAAGGGGAAAAAAAAAATCTTTTTTCCCCATTCAGTCGAAGAATTTAACTTTTCAGTCATGATTCGAAAGATTCTCGGACAAGAGTTAAGTTATTTTATTTTATTTCTTGAAGAATTCTTTCCTAGAATGCAATCCCTTAGGCATCAGACCAAATCAAGAAACAAACATAAACGATAGGGAATGTGGGGGGGGGGAGGGGAGGTATTTTTTCTTGAATTTTTTTCTCATTTTTTCCCCATTTTTTTCCCTTCTTGCTCTTCATTGTTTGATCCTCGCAAAGTCTGTGACTTTTTTTTCCTATTTTATTCGGGTACTCTTAAAAACTTTTCTCATTTTGCAAAGCCTTCTTTTCTCCCCACAATTCCCTGACACATAATATCGATTTCCTTGTCCCGAAAAAATAGGGGTTTTTTTTCCATTATTTTCCCTCCCCTGACAATTTTTTTTTCCCCCTTTAAGCATGGAATTCGAACTAAGCATGTTTGTGAAAATGGAAAAAAAAATGGCTCGCAACAAAAGATGCTGAATAGGGAAATTCTTTAAGAAAACTATCTTTTCTAGATCATTCCTTTTTTTTCCCCTTTTATACCTGGTTAATCTGTTTTCTTTCTTCCCTTCAATGAGGAGAAATTAGGAATAGAAATAATTTTTTTATTTTCCAATTACTTATGAGCTTGAATAATGCATAAATAGTCGATTTTTCACGAAAAAAAAATTGTTTCGGAATTTCTGTCTGGGTGTAATTATGGTTATTAAGTGAAGCATATATGTGAGGTTTTATGATCAATCACTTAATAGTTTATCTGAGTGTACCCGGGCATGTGTAATTTCTAAATGTTATATGTACTATATTCACGTATTATTTATGATGGTGTAGTTTTAACATTTTACAGAGTTCCTACGGTAATGAAATTTATATCTTGAATACATTTTAATTTTTTTATTGATTATAATTTAAGTTGATTTTTTTTCCGCTGCTCTTCATCGTTTAATCCTCACAAAATCTGTGATTTTTTCTATTTTATTCAGGTACTCTAAGAAACTTTTCTCATTTTGCAAAGCCTTCTCCACACAATTCCCTGACACATAATATCGATTTCCTTCCCTAAAAAAATAGGGATTTTTTTCATTATTTTTTCCCTTCCCCTGACATTTTTTTCCTTTTTTTCCCCTCTAAGCATGGAATTCAAACTAAGCATTTTATGAAAATGAAAAAAAAAAAGACTCACAATATATACTGAATAGGGGAATTCTTCAAGAAAACTATCTTTCCTAGATTATTCCTTTTTCTTTTACCTGGTTAATCTGTTTTCTTTCTCCCTTTCAATGAAGAAAAATTAGGGATATAGAGAATTTTATAAATTTTTTCAGTAGGCTACTTGCGAGCTTGGATAATGCATAAATTGTTGATATTTATTTTTAAAAAGTTTATCTTGAAATTTTTAATTGTGAAAAGCTCTAGTTATTGAATGAGGTGAATATATGTAAGGTTTTATGTTCAATCACTTAACAGTTTATCCCGAGTATACTCGGCTATGTGCTTTTTAAATGTTATGCGATTTATATTCACGTATTATTTATTCTGACTCGTTTTCATATGATAGATGTTGTTATTTTACTATTTTAGTTTTTACGGCAATAAAATTTAGGTATTTAGTGCATTTTGAGTTTGAGATTTCAATACATTATGTTTCAAGTTCATTCCCCCCCCCCCCCCCCCGCTCTTCATTGTATGATTCTTACAAATTCTGACATTTTTCTTCTATTTTATTCGGGTACTCTTTAAAACTTTTTCCAATTAGCAAAGCCCTCTTCCCTACAATTCCTTGACACACAATATCGATTCCTTGTCTGAGACTTTTTTTTTCTTAAAGCATGGAATTCGAACTAAGCATGTTACGAACTAAGCTCACACAGCATAAGACGCTGAATAGGGAAATTCTTTGAGAAAACTATCTTTCCTGCATCACGCCTTTTACCTGTGGTTAATCTGTTTTTCCTTCCTTTTTCAGTGAGAAAATTATGAATATAGGGAATTGTTTTCTTTATTTTCCCAATTACTTATGAGGTTTAGTTTAGTAATGCATAAATTGTCGGTATTTTTAACAAAATATTATTCTGAAATTTTAGTGAATAGATAGATATTTAGTGAAAGAAATTTAAAAAAATGAAAATTAACTTTACACACATAACCAATTTAGTTTCCATAAAATATTCTCATTGGGTTCTACAGGGTGATTCAAATTGTTTGTCCTCTCTGAAAAGTAATTCGCAAAAAATTTCCATACTTTTAAATACAATATGTATTTATTGAGATAATAAACATGAGAAAAGTACATTGTTTTGGCGACTTATCGCTGTCTTTGAAAGTTTCTATTGGATTGAAAATCTCAATTTTTTAAGGACTGTGCGCAAACGGAATAATATAAATTGTTAGTTACTACATTATTTAGATTATTTCATTGCATATCTAAGAGACAAATGCTGTTCATCGCTTACTGTGTCAGATAAAGGATGGACAAAAAATCCTTAGAAACTTTAAAAATTCATAAAAACCATAAAAATAACCGAAATGAAAAAACGGTTTGCAGATTTAGCATCGCTAGGTAACGGGAATTTTTTTTAAGAAAGAAAACAATAGTTCAACAAACAGCCGATAGGTGGCGCTGACGTACACAAGTCAAAGAAAAGATACGCAAATAATGAATAGAATGCCTCCAAATCGTTCATTACAGCAGTATGTGTTCCACGCCATCACCACCACCAGAGGGGGATAACACATTGCAGGCGAGTCACAAATCCAGCAACGGCAGAGTGCAGCAGGTCACTCGTGCCAGCGCTACCTATCGGCTGTTTTTTATATTTTTCCCCGTCTTTAAAAAATTCCCGTGACCTAGCGATGCTAATCCTGCAAACCGTTTTTTATTTCGGTTATTTTTCCTGTTTTCATTCATTTTTAAAGTTTCTTCGGGCTTTTTGTCCACTCTGTACTTGTCATCTCTCTCAGACAAAATTATAAAACACTGACCATTCACCGTTTTTTTTAATTGGAAATTTGTTTTATTTATTAGACAGGACATTACTAAAACATACAAGACCATACAAAGACAAAAAGAAAACTGCAAAGCATACACTATTTGACCCAAAGGTGATATAATCCTTCCATGGATCATAAACAGTGTGTAAAATAACATTCTCAGGATCTTTCTTAATAATCGAGCACAATTCCGGTCTATCGCCCTGGGCAGTTTACTACCGATTGATTCGTGCCGGAAGTGTGTGTGTGTGTGTGTACCTAACACTGCTCCTGCCAGTATCATCGTTGCGCGGAAAAGAAATGATCGGGCTCAGAATTGGCGATTTCTATACCCCACATCCAATCACCATGCGGTATTTGTGAGCCAACCGGGAAGATTCCACGCCATAATAAGAAGGAAACGAAATAGGATGCTGGGGGTTCAAGATGTTGCAAACTTGCTAGGTAGTTTTAATGACGTTATAGGTGAACTTTTGAAACAGTGCGGGGAGGCCTTCTATCTCTATATCTCTAGGAGGTGCTGATACAACCCCTCAAAAAAATTTTAACACTTTAAAGTGAGAACGAAACTTTCTGCAATTAAAGGTATACTTGGCATGTCAACGGTTTCAGAAGTACTGCCGTAGAAAAACACTTTGAATAAGCCCGTATATTAAAGTAAAATATGGTTCTATTAAATTAAAATTAATAAAACTCATGTTACTTTAGTGTCATATGTTATAGTGTCTCATATTAGCATAGTGTCTCCCAATTTTTTTCCTCTCATATTTTGTTATTGGTAATCATAATCACATTGACGCAGCACTCACTCACTTTAAACTCCTTTTTTTTTTCAAACTAATTATCAGTATGAGACACCGTAGCGTAACAGATCATAATAACATGTAATTTAATGGAAACTCACAACTGAAATTAATGAACCTATCGCCGCGTCTGTTTCTTGAAGAGTAGCCAAAGGGGAAAAACATTGAACAAAAAAGAAGACGAAAATCTCCGGAAAGCTCAAATTAAACACGTTCTCATTCGACGCCTCGATATACACTGTGTCAAAAATTATTATTTTTCAATAATAACAATAATAAATATCCAATTTTTAAAAATCTTAAGTATTATGCCAATGATAATAATGATTATTTTAAAAAAAAAATATGTATATATTGTGAAAACTTTGCGTCAAGATTAATTTTTTTTTTGTTCCTTAAGACAAACACACGTGTCATAAATTTAATTAAATTGAGCTAAAAGAATTCCCGTTCTTCCTAGTTTTTTTCCGCTCCTGTTTTCTCCGGAGGAAAAATTGTAAGGGGGGGGGGGGTCTTAAAAATGATTTGGCAGGTACTCGAAAACTTCAAACAAAACAAAAAAATGTCCATGATTTAATCGAATTTGGGAAAAGGCTTCTTCGTCGGTATAATTTTCTCGGGTTTTCTCCGAAATACATTTTTACTATATATGATATGTCGTTGTCTTTTTTTTTTTCCTCCTCTTTATTCAGGTGTCAAATACATTTACAGCCTGTCATTCACAGGAATATAGTTATTCCTTAAATAACAACAACAACAAAAGCAAAAAAAATGACCATTAATATCCCAGAATTTAGAAGCTTATATTCCGTCGTGACGTTGGTCTTATGAATATGCTTTAAATAGAGATCCGAATATGATGGTTGAGAAATATATTGAATATTGGATGTTTCGGAATATTGAGTGCTCGTTTGAATTTTGTTCAGCGGTCGTCAAAAAAGCGAATAGAATGTTTGTGGTCTCATTCTCAAAAAGGTCTCTTCGCGTTCTCCTAAAGTCATTTTTCCGCTTTTTCGAGGCTTAGTTAGTCCTGGACTGGAGTATGCTGTAAGGTATTGGAGACCATACCTACAGAGGGACATAGACTTGGTTGAAGGGGTGCAGAGAAGAGCTACGCGTGTCCTTATTGGCACATTATTGGGACTTGAGTTATGAAGACAGACTTCATTTTTTGAATATGTTTACATTGGATGAACGCAGGTGTCGAGGAGATATGATCGAAGTGTTCAAAATTTTCAATGGGATGGATAGGATGGACTAAGAACTTTTTGTACACCACCAATCGACTGCTTTTACAAGGGGACACCAGTATCGATTGGTGAGGGACAATGCAAGGTTATGGTGTCGCAGGGAATTTTTCTCTAATAGGGTTGTTAATAAATGGAACAGCTTACCCCCGGAGGTAGTAAATTGTAACACAATTGACACGTTCAAAAAGAAATACGATAAACATTTTGGGGTAAATCGAGAAACTATCCGTACTTAGAATAAGACAACCATAAATATTCTTTATGGGCGTTGTATAATATTTTATCATGTCTATATATTGTTTATAATTTGTGTTAATTGCATTTTTAATTGGGTTGCTGTATTTGTGAAATATATGACATCCATATTTTTATGGGCATCTTTTTCTCAGCCACCTCGTTGGACATTTTGCCTGTTGTGGCGTTGCATTTGTATTTGTATTTGAATCGCACTTCTAAACGGGGAAGATAGATGACGTGAACAGAAGTTAGCCAAGAAAAAAAAAATGATGAGATGGATGGATTGGTCACATCATCAGAGTATTCAATGAATGACCGATCACGGGATAGATGTTTGTCACTCCTGGTTGATGTCAGCAGTGATCATCATGACTGAAAGCTTCGGGTTGTTCTAAACTAGATGTTATTCCTTTAGAGCGACTTACCAAATTATGAAGGAGGAGCTGGCTTTTTGAGAAGGTGTTTCCCAGATTCCAAAACTTGTAAATGTTCTTCTTTTGAAGCTACATACTACTTAAATAAGAGTTTTTTTTCAGTGGCCTACAAGATTCTAAACCAGGAGTATCTTTTTTAGAGCGACGTACCAAATTCTGAAGTACGAGAGTTTTTTGGGAGAGGTGTTCCAAATTATGAACTTGGAAATATTCCTTTTGGAGCAACGTACCAGAATCTTAACCAAGAGTTTTTTGGTTTTTTTTTTGGAGCAACCTACTGGATTCTGAACCTGGAGTATTTTCTTTAGAGTGACGTACTAGGTTTTTAAGTGAGAATTGTTGTTTTGACGTGATGTAGCAGATTCTCAACGGGGAGTCATTTCTTTCGAGAGGCCTTTCCTAATTCTGAACTTGGAACCTTTCCTTTAAGAGCAACGTACCAGATTCTGAACTAGGAGTATTTTCCTTGGAGAGACGTATTTTTAGGTTCCTTACTGAGAGTTGTTCTTTTGGCAGATTCTTAACTAGGGGTCCTTTCTTTATAGGCGTTCCAGGACTTAACATGGAAATGTTCTTTTTGGAGCTACGTACCAGATTCAGAACTTGAAAGTTCTTTTGTGTGTGTGCGTGCGTGCGCATTGTTGTTTTGCAGCCACGTACCAGATGCTTAACTAAGAGTTGTTTCTCCAGAACGACATTTCTGATTCTGATCTAGGAGTTGTTTCTTTGAAGAGACGTAGCAACTAAGGTTTGTAGTAAACCACGGTATATACAGGGTGGACGAGAAGTTTTTTCTTTCACTTGACGCATTTCATTTTACATTGATGTCAGGTTATTTTAAATCATACGTGCGAACTGTTTTGAATTCATTTTTAAACTTTATTTCACATAATTTATATTATATTGGCATATTTATGATAATCACAAATTTTCGAAAATTCGTGAATCTAGTCAAACCTAGAAGTTTTTCACAATTTACTAGAAGCTTCACGTCTAGATTTCTAGACTCCAGAAACCTAGATTCTCACTTAGATTTTTCATATAGCCTCTGTGGTGGTCGAATGGTCATAATAACGGGCTCGCATCGCGAGGACCCGTTTTCGAACCTAACCGTCACTACAGTAGGGGGTCAGCTGAAGTTTGTTTTACTATGGTTCCCAACTTCGAGGCGCGAATCCGAGCTGATCTCCCCGTTCAAAAGTCTCGCCACGGAGAGCAACACCCCTACAATGCTACAAATGTTCAATCATTACACTTCACTCACAATTTGAAATAAAGATGACAGCACTAATTGACGCACAACACCATTTACGCACTCAGACTACTACTACTCAACCGGACATGCACCTCGTACGCATTCGTCTACGGAGGAATTTCTAACGAATTGGTACATGCCGGGATGTGCGTGCACGTGTTGTGAACCTTACGTGAAGTTTGCTTCCGTGTAATGTTTGTTATGTGAAGTGTGATGATTCAATAACTGTACCTTTGTAGGCTTGATACTCTCTGTGGCGAGACTTTTATAGGGGAGATCAGCCAGCACCTTCTAGAAATAGAAGGCCCCCGCAGTCTGCTTGTAACGTCAGTAAGTAGCCATTTTCCCTCAGAATATTCAGGGAAAAAAACTCCCTGCTCGTGTCAGTATTATCGTTGTGAAGAAAAGAAATGATCAGGCTCAGAATTGGCGATTTCTATGCCCCACATCCAATCACTATGGGGTGTTTGTGAACCAATCACAGGAAGATTCTACGTCAAAATAAGAAGAAACGAAATGGGATGCTGTGTTTCAAAATGTGGCAAACTTGCTAGGTAGTCTTAATGACGTTTATGGCAAACAGTGCAGACGCCTTCTATCTCTAGGAGGTGCTGGATCAGCTCGCATTTGTGCCTGGAATTTGGGGATCACTGAAAACCAACTTAAGCCGACCACCACTCTGGCGACGGTGGGGTTTCAACCCTCAAAAACTGTTAGGTACACACATTCACACTTCCGGCAAAACTCAACCGGTAGTAAATTGCCCATGGCGATAGACCGGAGCTGTGCTTGAAAGAAAGAAAAAGAAAATTTATATCAATTGGTTGATTCGTTATTAATTTTTAAAAATGTGTCCAGGACTTTTCTCGTCCATCTTGTATTTCTACGATAATTCACCATATAAACTACATAACTTAAATCTAAGAATATTTATCACAAACAATCGAACAAAATCATATCCTGCACTTAAACATGGAGTCCTCCTCGAAATACAAATTCCGTGGTTTCCTTTTCCGTGAGACCTCATTCTTCAAAGGCGTATGTAAGCTATACGTATATGACTGGGTTTTGTTTGTCGAAGGGGAAAAAATGGTAGAAGTGTCCTGGGGAAATATTCCTGTACGCTTCTGGTGGAACTATAAACACACGCGGGGTAGAAAAAGTCTAATCGAAATCCGGGACAGAAAAGGTTTATGATCGTGATTTCGATCCAAGGTCTGTCTATATTATCGCTCAGAAGGGGAAAAAAAATTCTCCTTTATATATTAATATATACAGGCTGAAACCATGATAATTCCCCCCCCCCCCCTCGTGGATAATAAACTGAACACGAGGAATTTATTCCTGGTATCGTGTGATGAGGGTTGGAGGTAAATAATGTCACGTTGACATGGTATGGATCCGAGTGCTGCTGCCTTACGCTTTCCAGAGAGCATTCATTTGAACGCATTCCGGGAATTGAGTTGATACCGTGTTTATTTTTCTCGGTTTGTTTTCCGGGGTGATTTCTGGAAAATAGTTTCGGATTCGATCCTTTAAAAGGCGAGGGTTGAATGTATGTCAGCGTTGGACAAACTCGAAGCGCCAGGTTGCCATGGCGACTGTAAAGGTATTGGTGCCTAGATTTTTCTTGTGTAGTTACTAAATTGCAGGATGAGGGCGAACCCAAAATATGTGGAATTTATAGCAGAATATCTGCCAACATGATTGAGGGTCACTATGTCCTAAAGAAATCAAAAGAAATATTATTTTGTGGATTCTCCAAAATTCCAAATTCCTCCCAATTTTTCTTCAGGTAAAAATTTCCTTGGTGCCTAAGAAATTGTTCTGGTGCCTGCCTACATTTTTTTCTGTGATTTTTCCAGCCCTGGTGTATATCTACGAAAATAATCTTAGTTATCCCTTTAACTTTTGAAACGCTGATCATACTTATTCAGTCGAATCCCGTTATAACGAACTCCAAGAGAGACCAGAGAAATCACTTCGTAGTAACGAAATTTCGTTGTAAAGGAATTCCAGATTTTTACATTGTGCCTATGTAAACTTATCTTGGGGGATTAGAACAGTTTTCGTTAAAACGAGATTTTTTCCGCGGCAACGGTATTTGTTAAAACGGGAATCGACTATAGTTAGGAAAGTGTATTGAAGTACCAAAAATGTTATCACTTTCCTCATTTCCAAAAAAAATCCCAATCATAAAGTAGTTTCCCTGCTTATGTCGAGTCTAACAAAAAGTTTCGTGTTTCTACACAGTGTGACGGGGGGGGGGGGGGGCTTAGCGGGCTATAGCAAATTCAGGTATGCGGCAAATTTGAGGGATTAGTGGCCAAGAAAGTTTGTGAGAATGAGAGAAGGGTAGCAAAATTTTTATAAATCTCAATAAATCCGCCTCTACCCAGACAGCAAGAGAGCAGGTTAGTGAGTGACCAAAAAAGTGGCTTAGAAAATTTGAAAGCACGTGAGTGAGCAAAAGAGGGATATACAGAGCAAACGACCACAGGACCTAGGGAGGATGGAATAAACAAAGATGGAATAAACCTAGAGCATGTTTAAACATCCGAATGATTTTGCATGCTTAAAAGAAGCAAAGAATCATTTCGGTGAGAGACCAAAAGAGTGAATTATAAAACAATTAACCAAGTCCGTGAGCGACCAAAAGAATGACCTATAAAACAATTAACCTAGTCCGTGAGCGACCAAAAGAATGACCTATAAAACAATTAACCAAATCCGTGAGCGATCAAAATAGTGACCTATAAAACAATCAGCCAAATCCGTGAGCGACCAAAAGAGTGACCAAGAACGTGCGCAGGTGACCAAAACAGTGTGCAAGCACGTGAGTGACCAAAAGAGTGACTCATACAGGCGTTTTTGCAGGAATGGGGGGGGGGCAAGTGGGTTGTAACACAGAGTGGGGGAATTCTAGGAAAGAGTAGTCAAGAAATCCCCCTAGAACGGGAGAAGGGTGGCAAAATTCATGTAGCCCAACAGGCGGCAAAGCCATAAATGCGCCTCTGTTTCTAAGTGAAATATTTGCCGAGATGCTTAATTTTGAAATTTAGACGTTTTACCGCAAACCCCCCCCCCCTCCCCCAGTTCATTTACGTGACCGTCGCGAACCACACTTTAGGAACCCGCCATCCTTAAACAAGGACATGGGTCTGAGCACCCGTTGAATTGATTCAGAAATCGGAATTCCCTACGTAAAAAGATCAAGACAACCAACCCCACCCACAAGTTCCAAACACTTTCGACGCCCCTGGCAAGATTTCCTGGAAATCCAAGTACACGTACTGTACAGTAAACGTATGCGTCGACCCTGACATAACCTTGACCATCTGTTACGGATTACGGGGGTCTATCACACGAGTATAACCCCCCCCCCCCCCAACTCCATCACGCTAAGAAATCTCGTTTAACATTACATGACTTTTAACGGTGCTCGTACATGCAAACACCAACGCGTGTCTCGGAGGAATTCCGAGAATTCGGGCTATGTATCCGGGTTAATGAATACCCCGGATATATATATTTTTTTAAACCCCTATGTTTTCCAAGAATTTCCGGCTTTCGAACACAAGTAAATGCGGTTTTCTCCTCTTTTATGTTTTCCTTTACAGGGTATTTCGCCCGAAAACACTACGTTTTCTCGGAAAATCCCCTCTTTTTCCGCGGTTTAATAATTTAGAAATGTTCTTTCATTCTATTTATTTTTTTTTCTTTTCGCTGGATTCCCATCAACGAATCCGTTTTCCGTAGAAATAAACGGGATCGGTCCTGGATCCTTTTTTTTTTTCAATTAAGCGACAAGAGAGGAAATCGGTTGAAGAGGATTTTCCAGGAAGAAAAAAAAAGAAATAGAAATTGGAATGGACGTTTTGTGATGGTCGTCTAGGGATTATTATTGTCGAGGAAGGGGGAAAAAAAGGCACTCGTAGGTCCATTTTATTGCGGAACGTGGAGGGTAGATCCCTATTGACGAGTAGGATCTTGACCGTACGTAAATCCCTTGTTGTCGTCACTTTCAAACTGACCGATGTTGAAAGTGATTCGAGAGAGTCCAAAAGGATTTTTATAACAAGAATAACATTTCCGTTTGGATTATATTTAAGGACTTTTTAGGTCCCTTTCTTGTTGTTGTTGTTTTTTTTACGATCGACATCATTGGTCGGTATATGGCCTTTGAGGTATTCTGTAATTTTATCGCATTGGTTACAAGCTATACCGGTGTCGTTGACGTTTGTTTTTTCCGGGGCTGTTTCGTCAATTTGAAATCGCGCTTGCCGCCTCGGCTCAGTTGGGGAGGCGTGGTCTCGGAGCTACTGCGTGACGTCACTGCTAGAACACTTTTTTTTTTCGCAGACGACATCAGCACACGAAAAGTGCTGCTTTTTGCTTTTTTTAAACGGTTTAGTTGCTCTTGTTTTATTGCTTTACGTGAGTGATCTCTCGTTTATGGTGTTGTTTTGGTGTCACGGATATGCTGCGTGTGTGTAGTATTTTTATAACCTTTCCAGGTTTCCAGGTGTGTGTGTGTGTGTGTGTTCTCTATACAAATCTACAATTTTAGATCGATCCCTGTAAAAGTTTTTACATAAGCGAAAATGGGCCTGACTTGAACAATAAGCTACTTTAAAAGTTCGTCAGATCTGGGCAAATGCCCGAAATGGGCACAAAAAACTGTCAGGCAACAATGGTTTCTGAACCTCAACAATCCCTTTTAGAATGCTTATTTTGGTTAACGTGGTTCTCAAACACAATGCGTTTCAGACATGCATATGTCTTCACAATGATTTGCCACTTCTTTAATGTTGCCAATGTTATGTACAAAAAGATCGTTCCTTTATAATGGTTTGTCACTTTTTCAATCCCCCTGGTAAGGGGCCGTTCAAGTATTACGTAAGCAAATTTTTAGCCATTTTTGACCCCCCTCCCTTCCCTTGTCAGCAAAACGCTGCCCCCCCCCCGTCAGCAAAATTTCGTCATCAGCTCTGCTCCTCTGAATCTTAACTCATATTTTCATAAAGGGTGGTTGATGACGTAAGCATTATCCAAACCCCCTCTCCCCCCTTGTCATCAAAAGTCAGCAAATCGGGAACCCCCCCCCCCCATCGATGATGACGTAATACTTGAACGGCCCCTATAAGCTAAGAAATTTTTAAATCCGAGAAACAGTTGGGGTAAGTAATAATGTCGTTTGGCTGTTAGCGTTCAAAATAACAATGTGAACATCCCAGAATGCATTTAGAAATCATCGCTAGGAAATGTCCAAATTTTTACATTGGATAACAGGACAATGAGAATAGAAAGTGGTTAGTTAATTAGTGACACCAGAGATCGATATCCCTCTCACTGGAGGGTCAACGACGCCACGACACCGTGAAATTACCTTAACGGGTGTATTTCGGGTGTGTGATGGGGGGTTTCGAACCTAAAACCTTTGACAATCCAGTCCAACTCACCCCCGTTATCCAAAATCCACTCTCGACCAACCGTTTCCAGTATTTATTGGTCATTGATTTCCCCAGAGAGGAGTTTCCCACAGTTCGGGAGTGAAATCACCGATATTCAAGGGGGTTGGGGGGGAAAAAAGGTTAAAACGAAAGGGATTATACATATATATATATACGCTTTTGGGGGGGGGAACCATTTGGAATATATCCGGAATACGGTTTTGGAAAGCGAGAAGATCGATCAACGAAAATCGAATGGTTAAAACCGGCATGAATATCGACGAGGCATGGGTATTGGTTGGGAGGGGGAGGGGTCGGTTGGAATACACCACTGGGAAACGTGACATTATAAGGAGCGGTTTTGCTATCTAAAGTGGGATTGTGTGCGTGGGATCTCGGAATCAATATAAGCATTTCGAATTTCGATCTCTTAAAATACCGTTTTCAAAATCGTAAACGATTTGAAATGGGAGGCGGCTGTGGCGAGGGGGGGGGGGAAGAGATTGGATAAACGTTTCACCGTTAGGTTCACGGTGACGCATCGTAAATCGACATCGACCCCCCCCCCCCCCCCCCGTCTCCCAGCATTTTAGCATTTAATTGGCCATTCCTCTCCTGGAACTGTTTCAAGGGAATGCTTGTTGATTTTGGATCGATCTATTGGATCGACCTAAAGCAAGAGGAAATCCATGCAACTATTAAACATGGGAGTTGGGGTTGGGGGATCAGTGTGTTTGAATTTATTAAGTGAGTGATATTTAATCGCGGTAAATGGCCAACTAGTGCAAGGGTTGCTCAACGTTTTGGATAGGGGGGGGGGGGGGTCCGGAAACTTCGACTCCGATGTTTTGCCCCTCGTACGTTTCGCATTCGACATTTCGTCCCTGGTACGTTTCGCCCCCAGAAATTTCATTCCTGGCATATTGTCCTGACCAAATGAGTGACTGTTAGTGATGTTAGTGACCAAGTATGTGACTGACTGCGTGAGTGATCAGGTAATTGGGTGAGTGATCGTATGAGTGACTATATGACTGGGTGAGCGATCGTACTGCTGGGTGACCGCCTGATTGACCAAGTGAGTGTGCGATTGACTGTATGTGCCAAAGTGAGTGAATGTATAAGTTAGTGAGTGTGCGATTGACTGTATGTGACAAAGTGAGTGATCATATGAGTAGCCAAGTGAGTTGATGAGTCACTCAAGTCTCACAAGTGAATGTATAATTGACCAAGAGAGTGACCCCCCACTCACTTGTTCACAAATACGGTCACTTGTTCGCTCATAAGGTCACGCACTTGGTCACTTATAAAGTCACGCACTTGGTCATTCATACGATCGTTAACTTGATCACTTATAAAGTCACTCACGTGATCACTTATACAGTGACATACTAGGTCACTTCATCACACACGAAATGGTAGGGGCGAAATTCTTAAATTTCTTGAAACTTCTTAAATTTTTGTATTTTTTTCCGTAAAGACTGTTTATTAACAATTTTATTTTTTGTCTTTCATTCTCTTACAGACGTTCGTTGTGATCCTTCTCATAAGTCGAAGTTGATCCGAGAAAAATACACACATCAGATGCTGTGACTGATCGGCAACGGGAGAAACTACGTAAGTCTGTTATTATCAGGAGAAAAATAATAATAAATTTGTGGTTTTTTAATTCAAAGAAATTTCTAACACGTTCTAAAGACAACAGAATATTTGCTTTCACTTTTATTCGCGTTTCGGCCCTACGATGCACAGCCATCTTCAGAACACCGTGGTCTTTCTTTCAAACAGAGCACAACACCCACTCTATCGCCATGGACAATTTACTACCGAGAGAGTTGTGCCGGAAGTGTGAGTGTGTATACCAGGGGTTCTTGACCTTTTTCAGCCGCGACCCAAAATCAACTGCAAGATCAACTTCGCGGTACTGTTTGTTTTTCGAAATTTGTGAAACCTGTGACGCATCAAGTGCATTCACTTCACAACAGGACTGTTAGTGGATTTGTGGGACTCGTCCAGCCCATTGAGAATCAAGTTTACGGCGTGACCCGTATCTAAAGAATCCCTGCTTGTAAATGGGTTTGAACGACCCATCCTGGAAGCCCCTATGAATCAAATTCGGGTGTTTTCACTCATAGTTCAAGAATCTCTGTCTGTAATTGGCAAGTGTATGTAAGTATCTCTACGTCACTGCTTTGGCCATTCGCATACTTGCACAGTGTCTAGGTCACGTCACTAACATGCTTGCACACTGTTTCTGCCACTCGTATGCGTGTAAACTCTCAAGATAACTTCTGGTGCTCACGGACCTGATCCCCTATTGGTCTCCGAGTCGGGCAACCCTCAATCGTTAGTGATTGATGTCCGCTCACGCACAAAGCTGTTGTCAATCGTTAGTGAATTGCTTAAGGCTATAGACCGGAGTTGTGCTCGGATTCAATGAATGAATGAATGAATGAATGCTCTCCGACTCTGTGAGTCGCCATTGTTACAGATTGATCAAAATACTTGAAATTCAGGTTTTCAAATAATCAGCAACAGCGCTAATCCCAAGAATCGGAAACAAGCGTGCACTACGTTCGCCGCTGTGGTGGTCGAGTGGTTATAGTGCCGGACTCGTGATGCGAGGATCCGGGTTCGAACCCCACAGTGGTGGTCGGCTGAAGTTGGTTTTCTGTGGTTCCCAACTTCAAGGCGCAAATGCGAGCCGATCTCCCCGTTAAAAAGTCTCGCCACAGAGAGCAACAGTCCTACAACGATAAATCATTCAATCATAACACTTCACTCATAGTTAGAAAAACTGGTCGTAGATGGCAGCACTACACATAACAAGCATTACACAGAAACAAACTTTACGTCAGGTTGCACTCCACGTACACGCACATTCCCGCATGTACCGATTCGTTGGGGGGTTCCGCGGGGGGGGGTGCATGTGTGGTGTAGCAGCAGTAGTAGGTAGGGGCTCGGGGATCCATGATGTTCTTGTGGGCACCAATATGTGGTTGCCGGAGGTGATAATGACATTTAAATTGAAGTAGCTATTTATCCATAGTTAAATTTTATTTGACTCCACTAAGACTGTTCAATTCTAGATACGGTTAAATATACGGTTTATTAATTAGAAGAAACACACGGCACGTTAACACATATATACGAAATAAGAATACACGGACACACAGTTAAAAGACATCTCTACTCTGCAAGAAACCAAAGCCTTCTCTCCCAAACAGCGGAAGAGAGGCCAAGAAAAGGCGCGCACACATAACGAGGTGTTGGCAGATTTATGCTATTCGAAACCAACACCTACACACTCTTGCCGACAGCATCGCCACAGTACTCCCCCACGAGTCCGAAGGACGTTAAGCTTGATAAGGTGTTACAAAACGGACTTTCCGTCCGAACCTCGTGACGAAGCCCTGTGGCGAGGCTGGGGCATTACATATAGATGATTTGCAAACATTAGATTCTTTGCATTCGAGAGAATTAAACAAATATGCAGGTTTTAAACGATCAATAGAAATACACTTAGATTCATTATTGATACGCAAAGTAAAAAATTTATCAGTCCTATTCAAAACTTCATAAGGTCCTTGGTAAGGCTGCTGTAGCGAACGCCTTACAGTGTCAACCCTCACAAAAACGTGTGTGGATCTGGCCAAGTCCTTGTGCACAAAAATGTTTTTTGAGGAATGATTGGACAAAGGCGAAGGACGAAGCTTTGACATAGTCATACGCAAGTTCGTGACATAATCAGATTTTGAGGTGTGCTTACCGGAATCTTTGAAGAAGTCTCCTGGTAACCTCAGAGATGTTCCGTAGACCATGTCCGCCGGCGTAGCACCAAAATCAGGTTTGAAACTTGAGCGTATCCCGAGTAGAATGGTAGGAAGAACGTCAACCCATCTTTCAGTGGCGTGACACATGATGGCAGCTTTCAAGTCCCTGTGGAATCTCTCGATGGCTCCATTGCTTTGTGGGTGGTAAGCGGTAGTACGCACCCTGTCCACACCCAGCAACTTCGCAAGAGATCGGAAGAGTTCAGATTCAAACTGAGAACCCCTGTCCGTAGTAATGCGTTCTGGAACGCCAAAACGGGAGATCCAATTCGACAGGAAAGCGAATGCCACAGTTTCAGCAGTCTGATCGGGTACAGGAATAGCTTCCGGCCATCTGGTGAATCGGTCACTGCAAGTCACAACGTAGCGATTTCCTTTACTTGGTGGAAGTGGACCCACGATGTCAATATGGACATGCGAGAACCTTGCGGAAGGTAATCCGAATGCACCAATAGGAGAATGTGTGTGACGACCAACTTTGGATCGCTGGCAATGGATGCAAGTTTTGCACCACTCTTTGCAGTCCCTTTCTAAAAATTTCCAGATGAATCGTCTGCGAACCATTTCAGTAGTAGCCTTGGCACCAGGGTGGGAGAGGTTGTGCACTGCATCAAAAATAGCGCGGCGAAACGTTGACGGTACGTAAGGTCTAATTGAACCAGTGGAAACATCACACTGTAGAGTGACTTCAGGAGAACCGAAAGTCATTGGTTTTAACTCGAGACCTGAGTCCATTTCACGAAGTAATCGCAATTCTTCCTCATCCTGAGCGCGAGCCATCTCGGCGAAATCGATACTAGGAGGTATTTCAATTTCCGATATTCTTGAAAATGCATCGGCTACTGCATTTCGATCGCCTGAAATGTGCTTGATACGGGTTGAAAATTGACTAATGAATTCTAGATGACGAATCTGCCTAGGTGAACATTTTTCACTTTTTTGGGAAAATGCATAGACCAATGGTTTGTGGTCTGTGAGAATTTCGAAGTCAGATCCCTCCAGCATATGTCGAAAATATTTAATTGCTGAATATATCGCTAGCAATTCTCGATCGTACGCACTGTATCTGCGTTCAGCTGAAGTTAGCTTACGCGAGAAGAATCCTAATGGCTGAGTTTGATCATTAACTGCTTGATTCAAAACTCCGCCAATCGCGAAATCAGACGCGTCGACAGCTAGAAGGAGATGCGCACTTGAAATAGGATGAGCCAATAGAGCAGCATTGGAAATCATTTCCTTGCATGACTCGAATGCAGATTTTGCTTCCTCAGACCAGACGATTTTTGTTTTATCCCGTTTTTGTTTGCCTTTAACTAGATCATGCAAACATGCTTGCGTAGAGGCAGCGTTTTTCATGAAACGATGATAAAAATTTATTAGTGCCAGAAAACGTCGCAGCTCATCGATTGTGTTGGGCAATGGATAGTCCAAAAGTGCGGTAACACGATCCGGCAACGGGGAAATGCCCTTTTCTGACACAAGATGACCTAAAAACTGAATTTCTTTGAGTCCAAATTGGCATTTGTCAGGATTGAGAACTAAACCGTATTCGCTTAGTCTCTTGAACAACACATCGAGATCTTGTTCATGCGACTTCTCATCAGCTGACGCAACAAGAATGTCGTCTAAGTAAACATAGCAGAAGTCGAGATCCGAGAGGATGCTGTCAACGAATCGTTGAAATGTTTGTGCGGCGTTCCTGAGCCCAAAGGTCATGAAAACATACTCAAAGAGACCGTGCGGTGTAATCACAGCCGTCTTGGGAATATCACTTTCTTTCACAGGAATCTGGTGGTATGCCTTTACAAGATCGAGTTTAGAAAATATTCTTTTTCCAGCCAGACCGAAAGAAAAGTCTTGAATATTGGGAATAGGATAACGATCAGGAGTAGTTACGGCATTCAACCGACGAAAATCACCACATATGCGCCAACCACCTGTCTTTTTTGGGACTAGGTGGATAGGACTAGCCCAAGGGCTTTTGCTAGGACGAATGATGCCTTGCTTCAAAAGCAAGTTAAATTCTTTCTTGACGGCAAAAAGTTTTTCAGGAGAAAGACGTCTAGCCTTTGCGAAGACGGGAGGCCCTGATGTTTCGATGAAGTGGATAATGGCATGTGGTTTGGGTTGAGAATTTAAGACCGAACCAGTGAGATTTGGGAACTTGGTCAAAATTTTATGGTATGTAGTGGCACCAGAAACTGTAGTTAGACCGAGAGAAGGACCAGTGGTAACGACACCAAGAGAGTATAGAGTTGTCAAATTATCAACCAACCGGCGATTCTTGACATCAACAAGTAAACCGAATCTCTCCAAGAAATCGGCACCCAAAATAGGACTTGTGACGTCGGCCACTAAGAAATTGAATGAGAATATTCTCCTCAGTCCGAGATCAAGTTCAAAATGCTTAGTTCCATATGTGTGAATTTTAGTGCCATTAGCCGCATATAACGAAAGGTCGTCAGGCTTGGAAACTTTGGCAAGTGATTTAGGAAAACAGCTCACAGCTGCACCACTGTCAACAAGAAAACGAATTTTCGATTTTCTATCACAAATGAATAAGCGACTTTGAAAGTGGCAATCTCCGGCCGCCGCTGTAACAGGATTGCCCACTAGTTTTCCGAGTGTTGGCAAGGTGAAATGCAACGATGTGCTTTTTCACCATATCGAGCATGATACCAGCACAATTTGCGTCGATCGGAGCGATCTGAAGATTTTTTCCGCTCACGAGTTTTCGAATTGTTTCGCGACCGACCTCTGTATTGGTTTCGAGAACGAGAGAGCTCTTCGACTCGTGTAGCGAGCGATGCAATTTCTTTTTTAAGCTCATGCAACTCTGAAGAAGGCAGAGGAGGTTGAGACACCTGAGAAACGACAGCGTTGAAACTCGAAGCTTCTAATATGCGATCAGCTATCTGAGCTAAAGAGTCAAGAGGATCCCGACAAATCGACAAAATTTGTTGAACACTGACGGGTAATCTTTGCTGCCATAATGTGCTCAAAACATCATCACTGATTGTGTTATTCGACAAGTTTCGCATCTCACAAAGTAGCTGGGACGGTTTTTTGTCGCCTAGCTCGCACTCATGAAAAAGAGATTTCAAGCGAGCAGTTTCAGATTGAGCAAATCGGGAAAGAATACGTTTCTTTAGAGTCTCATATAAATCGTGTGTGGGAGGATTACGTACTAAATCACTCACGTAAGACAAGATTTTTGTGTCGAGAACGGAAATCACCGAATGAAACTTCGTCTTATCCGCTGTAATGCCTGCCGTGATAAACTGGGATTCCACTTGAAGGAACCATAAATCAACGTCGGCTTCCCAAAATGGAGGCGCACGGAATGAAACACGTGAGACTTCGGTTCCCGAAAGGGAAAGTTCAGTCTGACTAGCAGTTGCTTGCGGATTTGCCATAGCGAAAGAATGAAGACGGCAATAGTCCTACGAAAGAGAGAAATATTCACTCACCACGAAACTGAAATTAAAATCCACGTTGCAGAGAGGTATTCATGATCCGTTGTAACGTACGAGGCTGAACTGGAACAGTGGTTTCAGAAGGTAATATCCGATAGTCCTGAGTCACCAGTTTATGGGCACCAATATGTGGTTGCCGGAGGTGATAATGACATTTAAATTGAAGTAGCTATTTATCCATAGTTAAATTTTATTTGACTCCACTAAGACTGTTCAATTCTAGATACGGTTAAATATACGGTTTATTAATTAGAAGAAACACACGGCACGTTAACACATATATACGAAATAAGAATACACGGACACACAGTTAAAAGACATCTCTACTCTGCAAGAAACCAAAGCCTTCTCTCCCAAACAGCGGAAGAGAGGCCAAGAAAAGGCGCGCACACATAACGAGGTGTTGGCAGATTTATGCTATTCGAAACCAACACCTACACACTCTTGCCGACAGCATCGCCACATTCTTAAGTCAGCCACCTCGTTGGGCAATTTGCCTGTTGTGGCGTTGTATTTGTATTTGTATTTGTATTTGTACGCTATGTGCGTATCTAGTGTTGAGTCTGATTTTTCAGAGCCGCCATCTATATTTCAAACTGTGAGTGAATATAGTTATTGAATATTTGTGCGCTTTGTAGGCCCGTTGTTCTGTGTATGTGGCGACTTTTTAACGGGGGTGATCGGCTGGCATTTTCGCTTCGAACCGAAAACAGGTCTCAGTCGACCACCACTAAGGCACCGATGGGGGTTTTTACCCGGTTCCTTGCGATACGAGTCCGTCACTATAACCACCCGACAAAAATAGTGGCAAAACCAACGTACTCTGAAACCACAAGCAAATAAAGCCGTTGGAGCCAAGCTGGTTGAAAGTAGTAATTATGAATGGTTATGATGACCTAAACCGTCCACAACAAATGCAGAATCGATCACCAGTGTCAAAAAAAGTCATTGCATGTGGTTTTTACTTCATGGTTGAGGGTTATCATTGCATTCAATCCCATTGCTTTACGGGTTTTTGGAAATAAATTTGGGTGATGGATAGTTGAAGTAAAGTGACATATCTCCGAAACTGGTATCTTTGTAAACATTGAAGAAACAAAAGGGAGAAAAAAGTAAAGTGGGTTCTCCCTTGGTTTACCACCACATCCACCATCCACCTACATACAGGGTAGGCAAAAAGTCTGTGTAGAAACTTTAAAAATTCATTAAAACCAAATTTCGGAAAATAATCGAAATAAAAAACGGTTCGCAGGATTAGCATCTCTAGGTCACGGGAATTTTTTAATACCGGAAAAAATAAAAAAGCAGCCGATAGGTGGCTCTGACGTATATGCAAGTCAAAGAAAAGATACGCAAATAACGAACAGAATTCTCCAAATCGTTTATTACAGCAGCACGTGTTACACGTGACCACCACACCACACACCACAAGGGATAACACATAATGTGTATAATGTGTAATGCGTGATAATGTGTTATCCCCTGTGGTGGCGGTCATGTGGGAATAATACATACTGCTGTAATAAACGATTTAGTGCCATTCTGTTCGTTATTTGCGTAGCTCTTCTTTCACTTGTGTACGTCAGCGCCACCTATCGACTGTTTTTGTGATTTTTCCCCCGTCTTGAAAAAAATTCCCGTGACCTAGCGATGCTAACCCTGCAAACCGTTTTTTATTCCGGTCATTTTTTCGGTTTTCATGAATTTTTTGCCCACCCTGTACTTTTTCATTCTTCCACTCCCTTTGTCTTCTCAAGAACATATTTTAGTATCCACGTCAAAAAAAAAAAAAAATTCCTGCTGTATCTACTACTATTGTCATCCTTAAAATTTTTCTTTCTTCCAAACCGAGCACAACTCCGGTCTACGGCCCTGGGCAGACTGCTTAACCCTACGGAAGAGTAGACAAACATTGGCCAGAATACTAAGAAATCACCAACGAATAAGGCAAATATATGGAAAATACGAAAAAAATTAATTCATTCCAGCACACAGTGGGTGTCGTCTTCAGAGAAAGAAATACAGTATATAACCACTTATCACGCTGGCCGAGGGGTCCCACTTGGGTTGAATACCAAATTTTAACACTCGGTTAAAAAAAAAAACTCTCAGCGAAAAAGAAGTACATCTGTTCAATTGACAAGACGTTTGAACAGCAGAAAAACGTCGTGGTCATTCTACATAAAGTGATAATCATGACTATATTTGAACGGACAGATAAATCGGAAAGGAAAAAATTGACACCGAAATATCGATGTTAGACCAACTCGCACTTTCAGAAATTGTCGAAATGTAAAGGTATGCAAAACAACCACAAGCCTAACTTCTCCATATGAAAGCTTCTTGTAACCTTGTACGAGTAGCTACGTGCCAATTGTATCTTTATTCAAAAATACGATTGGTACGAAAGAAAAATTCCGCAAGAGACCGTTCCGCGAACCCGCGTGGTTCCACTTACCCCCAATTTCATTCGCCTCAGCTTAACTCAAAAAGTATGAGTAATTTTATCTTCTCCAGTATTCCACTGCGATCATGACTTGAAATTGCCGTTTTAACCATTTTAAGATAAATGACGTAATAAGTGTCCAAACGCCAGTGAGTGGAATAAATTCAAAAATTCTGTTTTCTTTCCTCTCTCTCTCTCCATCACCGCGAAGCTTTGTTTCAAACCTACGGGGGGGGGGAAAGTAGTTCTTTTTACCTCCGTGTGATGTATCATTATATACAACTACGAACGAAAGAGAACAATTAGGGGAGAAGGTGAAAAGAGAAATCTACTTCTAACCTACCAATCGGTTACTACCATTAGACTATATTATCTGTAGGTATTACAGATAAGAGACAGGGGAAAATAAGAGTAGAAAATAGATAAGTATATATCTATCTCTTATAATTATGTATATTACACTGTTTTCCTTTCTTTTGTTTTTTTTTCCCTTACTTTCTATTTTTTCTGTCCTTCCTTTTTTCCAATTTGCTGTTAGGTTAGGACAAAGTTGCCATATTTATCACCGATTGGTCAAATAGAGATCACCGAATTTCTTGCCAATCGCTTGTAAGAGTGAAGTTGTTAATCCCATATAAACATGGGGGTTTTTTTTTTTAATTCAACTAATTTCTTATTAACTTATCCCGCCCACCTATCATATGTTTAACATTCACGAAGCGTTGACGAAAGTAAGAATACGAAGAGCGATGGGTTAAAGAGAGAGAGGTATCAGTAACCTGAGGAAAGAGATGTCTCCCTCATCGATGTATATACTCGTTTCTAGCAGCTTCAACCTGCGAATTGTTCTAGCTTCAACCTGCGATGATAGGTCGTCCTAATAGACGCCATTTGCATTTCCATCTCTACTACCTCATATTATAAGTAATATTATTATATTAATACCTCATATTAATTGAATACCTCATATTCTCTACTACCCCTAATTCTCATCAATTTTCTTCTTCAAGAATCAGAAGTCCAAGCTAATTGAATAGCTAATAGCTAATGGAAGTATGTTTAATTGCTTGGAAATTGGAGGGTCATACAAACATTATTTCAAAGACTATACTATATACTTAACCGTAAATGCACGTACATATTCCTCTGTGGTATTTCTAATCAATACATGCGGAATGTCAGGCCCGTCATTTGGGCGGGGGCGGAGGTCGGCTTTTGAAAATACACTAAAAATGGTATATATAACTATAAATACATTAAGTACATGTTCTTTGCCCCCCCCCCCCCCCGGAAGAAGTTGAAATGACGGCCCTGCGCGGAATGTGCATTCTGAGTGTATGAGAGTGGCCCTAACGTATTTATGTTGTACTAGGTATTCTTTGGTGATTTCAGTCGCATGTTTTTTGTTTTCGTTCTGAAAAAGTAATATCTGGTGTTCTCTTTGTTTTTTACTTGATTTTGTATTCAATATTGTGTGAAAGTTGGTTTGTGCTACCGCATTTTTAGTTTTCGAAATTCCTTTGTTCAGTCCCCTCGTTGGGCATTTTGCCTGTTGTGGCATTTGTATATTTGTATGAGAAAAGAAATGACTAGTTACTACTCCCAAAAATTCCAACGAAATATTATCCTGATATCTTTTCAATATTTCCTCTGGAGACTGAATTATTCCTTTTTTCTCCCCCACCCCAGGAATATTTCCTCCGGGAAAATGCATCAATTTTCTCTCTCTCTCTCTCACTGTCGAACCTCATCCGAATTTCTGTTACCATTTTCCTCTTCCTCCCTTTCCCTCTACCCAATTCCCAATCTTCTAGTTGCTATGCGCATGCATATATATGCAAGGATTAAGGTTCAAAAAGTCCTTAAATTTCCGGAAGCCAGCACTGGGGATCATCTCCTTACACCTCCTTCCTGCTGCTTTTTTTCTGAACTTTGTGGCGCAATCGATCAATGCCAAAGTGCCACGTAATGCAATATAATATACCCCTTTAACTTCACTCCCGATTTATATATACATATATGCTCCGCACAGACTCCGTACCTTTCATGCAATCCTGCACACATACCATGACCTGATCTAGTTTTTACCGCAGGGCGTTTCAGAAATGATGTGTGCTGAGAGAGAGAGAGAGAGAGAGAGAGGTAAAGAGGACAACAGAGGCGAAGACCCGATTTCCGGAATTTGATAGTTTTGCACTTTTCGGAAAAGGACGGGAAAAAAAGGAATTTGATTATATATATATATATATATATAAATTCGTTCGATTTATCCTGAGTGAATATTAAAATTCAGTTATGGGAAAGTTTTTCTTTAACACTTTACGCTCGGGTTTCTGGATTCGGTGAGAAGATTCTGGAATACGATTTATAATGGATTTTTTTTTTTGGAGGAGGATTCGCAATTAATCGATCGTAAACGGTACTTGGACAATGGATATGACATGCGAGGTGAAATTTCTGCGGTGTTTGGTCAGAACATGATAACTCCAAAATCACATTTTGGAGATACGAGCATTTTCATTGCGATTTAAAAATCAAAAATAAAGCATACACACAAATAAAAATATCATACATCGGCATGTTGTTTAGCTGTACACGCGTGTTTGCGTATTTATCTCACTTCTAATTAGTTATAATTCGTAAGACTTTCTTTTACATCAAAAAACCATTTTTTGGAAATACCATGTTCTGACCAAACACCACAGATTTATTCGATTCTGGGTAATGTTTCTATGTACAGTCGCCTCCCCGTATTCGCGGCTTCTATATTCGCAGTTTTTTTTCCTTTATTGGAAAAATTTTCTTCGCAACACTCAGAAATCTTCATTCATGTGTTTTGTTTACAAAATTTGAGTTGTGCATGTTTAGGATGGCCCGCTAATGGCATTACTGTCATCACTAGAGTCGTGAGAGCTCCCGAGAGAGAAACAGTCACCTCGGATTGAATTAACCTTTGGTCACAATGTGCGCTAAAGGACGCAACCATTTCTACAGAGCCAACTGAAGAAATTATAGAATACATTATCACTTTAGCGAAACAGGTGGGTGGACAAGGGTTCAATGATTATGGGTATAGAAGTCGAACAGCTAATTAATAGCAATTCAGCATTGACCGAGGAGGAATTGACTGCTCCTAAGCGGTACCAGATGAAGAAGATCAAGATAAAATAGTGGAAGACAAGTTTCCACCATGAGTAACACATAGCGGAAGAGCTTCGGAAGTTCAAATCAGCAATAGATTGTTTTCATGACATAGATCCCTCTACGGTACGTTCTTCACATGTAGAGAAATTGCTAGAGGAAGCCTTATCATCATACTCCAACATACTTGATGATACAGGGTGTTTTACGAAGGACCCTAACTTTGAAAATAAATAACTCGGAAACGGTGATAAATAGAAGCATGAAACCAGTGGTATGTTTAGGGGCCGTTCAAGTATTACGTCATCATCGATGGGGGGGGGGGGGTTCCGATTTGCTGACTTTTGATGACAGGGGGGGGTGTCAGTGTTTTGCTGACTTTTGCTAACGGGGGGGGGGTCAAAAATGGCTAAAAATTTGCTTACGTAATACTTTAACGGCCCCTTATAAAAAAAACCGTAAAAATCTGATACAGAAACCTCAAAATTTTAGTTACAAATTGCGCCGATAGATGGTGCCACAGACGGCATTACAGATTCCTATGAAGTGAGCTCAGACACCGAGAGCGATCAGTCGTCGAAGACTTCGCCGTTGAAACGTGACCGCTATTAGCGTATAGTGAAAGAAATTCCGGAAGTGATGTATTCCATGGAGGAATGTGTGTTTATTGTGTTGTGGAGTACCACTAATTAAATCACAGCCCCACTGCCACAAGCAGAAGTTTTCAAACGCGATTTCAAGTTGCAAAAGGCCCACATGGGAAAACAATTCGTGAGCTATTCAAAAAATTTCAACAGACAGGCAACGTGGCCGACGTGTTAGTCGGAAATGTGGGTCCCACACACACTCCGTTGTTACACCTGAAAATGCAACGGTACTTGCTGCAGTTATTGAGCGTCATCCGAATAAATCTGTCCGCAGACTTGCAGCTGAATCCGGAATCACGCCATCCAGCACGTACAGAATCGTGCGAAAAATATTACACATGTTTCCGTACAGGATTCAATGCCGGCACGACAGACCAGTTCGAGCTGAACGACAACGAGATGCTCAACATGATTCATGGTTCTGGTTTCGATGTCACCCGAATATGGTTTATAGGCGAAGCGCATTTTCATCTGGTTGGTGTCGTTAACAGACACAATTGGCGATTTTGCGGTACCGAAAATCCACATTTGTCGATCCACGACCACTCCATTGCCCAAAACTTACCGTTTAGGCTGCAATCTCCCGCAAAGGCATCATTGGGCCCTTTTTCTTGCGGGAAACTGTGACGACTGACCGGTGTATTGCGCTTTTGAAACAATTTGTCGCCACTCAACAAGCGTTGGACGATCGACCATGCACGGCGTGGTCCATGCAAGATGTGTACTGTGTGGGCCGTACACAAGTCGTTTTTGACTTTCTGGACGAATACTTCGATGATAGAGTTATTGCGTTGAACTATTCGACAGTTAAGGGAAAAGGCATGGACTGGCCTCCGTATTCACCCGACCTCACCCCCCTGCGACTACTTTCTGTGGGGCACGCTGAAAGACATTGTTTACCGCAACAATCCTTTAACACTCGACGAGCTGTTAAGATTTCCGGTGACACACTACACAGAGTCACTGGCAATTTCATTCTTCGTTTGCGACATGTGTGTTGAGTGAAAGGTGCACATTTTGAATCGTTTTTGATGTGAATGCAACGAGGTCTGCTTGCATTACCCACTATGAACAGCCTACTTATGGTAATGCCACCTGCAGCGCCATCTATCGGTGCAATTTGTAACTAAATTTTTCAGGTTTCTGTATCAGAAATTCTTAGTTTTTTAATAAACATACCACTGGTTTCATGCTTCTATCTATCACCGTTTCCGAGTTATTAATTTTCAAAATTAGGAGTCCTTCGTGAAACACCCTGTATGAAGAAGAAACGGCAAGCATAAAAATCACGTTATTTCAGAAACCATCGCCAGCAATCGCTTCACCCTCAACATTCATTCCCTTCTACCCTCTGCGTCACCCTGCTCTTCTCATGCTGTTCAATAAACGAAATGTACACAAAAAAAAACACCTATGGTTTTGGTTATTCGCGGATTTCCGTATTCGTGGTCACCCCCCCCCCCCGTAACGTAACCCCCGCTAATACAGGGGGGGGGTGACTGTACTGTCATTGATTTGGAGATGATATTTTAACCATCTATGGTTCACCCCAATATAAAAAACATATTGAAAAATTTATTTTTAAAAAAAACGAATTTAAATTGATGCTTTTTTTAGCCTGTTTTTAATTGAAACAATGCATCAACACTTACATTGACATGATGGTACATCATCGAGGAAAAATGCGATCGTAAATCCGGAATATCACTAAATTTTACCAAAAAAAAATACAATTTATTGCCTTAAATGCAATTTGCTAATTACTTCTGAAATTGCTGAAGGAGGAAAATCGCAGTAAACAAAAATGTATTTCACGAAGGAAAATCAAATTTCTAATGGTCATGACGACCATATTTCATTGAGAAAAATACGATAAACTGGGATTTTAAATAGGGTAAAATACATAACCAATAATTGGTTTTTAACGTTTGACAGCTATTAAGATCAAAAACGTTGCCCGAAGTAAGCACAATCACCAATTTTATTAAAATAACTGAAAAAATTATGGGGGGGGGGGAGAGACATTGAACCTGACCATATCATGCGACAGATGAATATCTATATTTTTTGCCATAATTATCATTAAAAACAACGTATACTATATTATAAAAACGCTGTATATATTCGTGGCTTTTGTAATATTTACAAGTTCGAATAAGTATCGGAGGACTGGACGATGTGTGGGAAAAAAATCGGAACAACCAAAACTAGAGGAATGTCCCGTAATACGGGACACGAGTGGTCCGTACATTTAATTTTGTTTTGTTTTTTCACTCCATTTTCATCAAAAAAAAGGTTTTCTTTTCTTTCATTGAAATCCAGAAATCAGTTTTCATAAAATATTTCAATTAAAAATTTAAAAAAATTGCCCATTCTTATTATTTCTTCAAAAAAACTGATTACCAAACCAAATTATTCATATTCGTTAATCAAACAAAACAATATGATTGCATTTTCTTACCTAAAAATTTCCAGAAAGAAAATTTATGCTGCGTACATTTTTTCATCTAAATTTATAAAATAAAAGTTCCAGTGAATCATACGTTATTTTTATTTTGACATAGTTACACATAACATAACACAATCATAAATTTTTACATAGTTTTAAATTTTTAAAATAATTCTTATAATTTCAAGAACTATTTACTCTACTTTTATTGGTTTATTATTTTCCAAAATAATAGATTCATTTTTGAAATGTTTTCCATTTATTTATTTTTAAAAAATTTTCCATTTATTTCATTTAAAAAAAATTTTTCCACATTTATTTCATTTTTAAAAAAAATTTTCATTTTATATCTTTTTTATGTTATTCCAGTTTTTTTCATTCCCATTTTTTCATTTTTTATAATTTTTTCCATTTTTCTTAAAGGTTTCCCATACATAACCAAAATCTTAATACGAAATTCGGTTAGTGCGGAAAATTTCCAGTCTAATAACACTGAATAACAATGTAATAATTCAGTGTAATAGCACTAATAACACAATATAAAACGATTTCTTTTTTTTCGACTTTTTAACTATTTGTTTCAATTTATTGCATAATTTCTTTTCAAAATCTGATAATTTTCCCAATTTATAATCATTGTTTTCGTAAAATTCATATTTATAATATTAAAAACTAACATTTTTCAAAAAAGAAAATTTCCTTTGCTATTATGAATAGAAATTCTCATCTTATAAACATTTTTTCCACAAGCGAAGGGGAGAAAAAAACCACGAAATGTACATAAATTTGCATATTTATTGCCGCTATTATACATTATTATTAGTACACCCACTCATAAATTTCCATCCAATTTCTCCACGCTGCTCCTCCATTGATATCCAGGACTTGATTTATGCAAACAGTTTATGAAAAGAGTGTATTAAATCACCATATAAATGTAGCTTCTTCATATAAAATACAAAAATTCCAAAAAAAATTGTAGAAAATTTATATTTTTTTGGGTAAAGATATCCCAAAATATAGGACGCGAATGTTATTTTTCTAAGAGCTTATTTGCGGTCATTTTGCTCCAGGACAAGCTTCTCCACAATTTTTTTTTGGCTTTTCTCTACTTCATCCTGTTCCCATTTATTATATAAAAGGATATGAGAATATAAAGGATAAAAAAAAACTGGATGTTCTCTGTTCACCTTGCTACGTGACCTCCTGGATCAAGTCTTACATATCCAGGACAAAAAAAAATGGTGATAGTGAGAGCAGTAACCGTAAGAGGAGAAAAAAAAAACACCGGGAAATAACCTTGAGATTCTGGAAAGATGGGAATAAAATATATACGTATAGAGTATGTGAGAGAGAGAAAGTGGGAGAAGAAGGACTGAGTGTCCTGGAAATGGTCCAAGGTTATTTTATTACTCTCACATGTAAGCGAGTAATTTAGGGATTTTTCCCGAATCTAAGAGTAACTTGGTCTAGCAATTGAGCAACTACTGGATCTGCAATAACTTGATGATAGTCGGGAGTAAACTCATAAAAGGAGGAATAAATACCTTTTTTAGGGTTACTATATATTTTTTTTCTGTCCGTGTCCGGGAACTTGTATACAGCTGTTGCCACTACTGTTCACTATTTTACCGTTTTTAGTTGTGATTTTCGCCACCTGGCGATTGTGTTTTGAACTTTTTTTTTGTTTTGTTTTATGTCGCTTTGTGGTTTTTGGCGATGATTATTGGGCTGTTGCTGGAAAACATGAAATAATCTTATGTAGTCGAAGGAACACTGAAGATATTTAACATTAACCGAATTCGTGTCCGGAAAATTCACCGCCAGCAATTCACCGCCGGAAAATTCACCGACCAACAATTCACCGCCATGCAATTCACCGCAAAGGAAAAAAAAATGAATACAAAAATTTGGAATAACATTACAAAAAATAAAAAATGTGAAAAATATTAATAAAATGGAATAACAAGTAAAGATTAGAAAAAAATATATAAAATTAAAAAAAATTTTTAAATGAAATAAATTGAAATTTTTTTTAAATGTAATAAATGGAAAAATTAAAACGAAAATAAATAAATTTAAAAAATGATGAAATAGGGGGAAATTTAAAAAACGGGGAGGTGAAGAAAAAATAGGGAATAAATAAAAAATAGGAAAAGAGGGAAATCAAAAACAAGAAAAATGAAGGAAATTATGAAAAAGAAAAAATTATGGAAACTTAAAAAAGGAAAAAAAATCAAAGAAATTTATAAATAAAAAATGAAGGAAATTTATATTAAAAAAATTTACCCTTTTGTAAAGTTCAGGGTTGATTAATTCGTTGTACGCTAATTCAATTGATTCCCTCTTTAGAGGCTTAAATTAGAACAAAAATGATATACCAAAATGTAAATACCTACCAAAATGTTACCAAATACCGAAACGTTAAATACCTACCAAATGCTAATAAGGGCGCGGTAGCCCGGTCGATAAGATGCTCGCCTAAAGTACCAAAGGATGTTTAGAGGTGTCGCGAGTTCGATACCCGGTTCGTCCTTGTCAGAAAACTTTCCTGACACAGGGATACAACAAAAAACTGCGACTTGACCGCAGCAAAAATTGCTACCGCAGGGAGTCCCCCATCGAGGGGTTAGCGCACCAACCTCTCGATGAGTATATAAAACAAGCCTGCCGTTCGGAATCGGCAATAAATTGTAGGTCCCGGTCTAATTAGCCCTCGTGTACAGAAAATGACCTTGGTGCGACAAAAATGATCAAATGCTAATATAGTTTTGAATTCTGTGCAAATCAGAGATATTTTTCAAAATTAGATTAAAATTGACGATATATGATAAGTTTGGCGGTATTTGGTAACTATTGACGATTTATTTCACTAGATGGTAACTGATCCCAAAGAATTTGTTTCCGTTTTGTTTTGTTGTTATGTATTTTGTTTACAAATAAGTACTTGTGTTCGTTATTTCGTGTATTAGTTTTAAATTTGTAATTTATCGGCCTCTGACCCCCTTGGCTGATTTTTTTCATATTTTTCATATTTTGGTTGTTTTTCTTTGCCTACGTGCGTACGTGTGTGTGTGAGTTATGTACTTTACGTTTATTTTCAAGTGAAATTGAAAGTGTACAAGAAGAATAGCCACATTCGGTAATAAAACACACTCACCATGTGAGCACCAAGAGTGCTCAAAGCTCGTGTCTGATTTCGTGCTCGCGAGCTCTTGACAAACGTCTCAATTAAACACCCTATAAAAACTGCATTCAAGGATCGCAATTATCCTGATCCTAGGCATATAAGTTTGTCAAACTCGCCGAAAGTGTGCTCTTATTTTAATGATGGGTATGAGAAGTGCTCGTGACTCGAAAGAGGTTGAAGACCTTTGACCTAAACTATCATAAACCGTAAGTACCGATAATAAACTGACCCATCCAAACTCGGTCCTTGAGCTCTTGTTTCTCGTCCACTCGCAAATATCGTACATAATCGTATACGGATCATTTCAGCTTTGCCTGTGCATATGACTCTCGTCCAATCGCGATCGTCATTATAAAGTATAAGCCAAAAGAGTCTTAAAGCTCATCTTCGAGCTGGAAAATTGACCAATCATGTAGTTTCCAGAAATTTTTCGGAATAATTAGAGCTCAGTGGTGGAGAAGGAGAAAGGATATGCGTTGTATACACACACATAACAAATTTCCAGGACTAGTTTCAACACAGAAATCAAGCAGCATATACTGTTTATGTATTTTACCCAGTCCGTCCAGTTACGCTCCAATTCCATTAATGATGCATAGCTGCTCATGTATTACAACACTCGTTAAGAGCGGAGGATTTCGGATGGGGGGGGGGGGAAGGGGGTTCCGTTGTCCGTCCTGCTGTTTCCCTAGAAATTCCTGGAACATTTCTAAAGTTGGAAAATGCATATCTCTTTCTACCACCCTACAACCAATTCTGGCAAGTCTCCAAAGCACTTGTACTTCCTTGATGAATATTATCATGATAAAGAACACACACACACACCACACGAGCGAGCTCCACGAGAAAAAATTGCAATATGACGAGAGAGAGAGAGCAAAATTTTGGCAAACGCTCATGATGGTAGCCAAAGAGAAGATTGCAAAAGAGAATAGTTACAGTATTATACGCCGATACATACTGTAGGAATACTGCGGAAGTCATTAACCTATCGCCGGTCGTTTTGTGCTCGAGAATCTGTGTTCGATCGTCTAAACAGACATTAATTGTGAAGAGAGTTTTTCCCGTCAAAAAAGGAGAAAATCCCGCATGAAAATGAACCCGAAAACAAGGATGAAAAATGACTAGTAATTACGATAAGCTTTTGTCATGGTAATTTAAATTCCTATTTTAATAACTTTCCATCGACGTCGTCCCGGGTGCGCGAAATCCCGAGATAACACCTCTCTTTCTATTTCTCGTGCCAGAGTTTTCTCATACATCTTAGCACTTTAGGCCAATTTCGACGGTTATTTGGTTTCGGACTTATGTGTGTGTTGGTCTGGAGATTGTTGTGTGTTATGGATGGAAGCGTCGTCGAAAAATAATGTTATAATCCGTTGATGTTTGTGTTGTTGGTTATCGTCTACTTGATGGATATATTGATATCTGTTATCGATGACATTGTTGAAAATTACGTTATTCGTTAGGAGAGAATTTTTGAAAGATACGATATACAGTTCGTGAAGCATTGTTTGGAAGAGAAATTTTAAAGGATATGGTTTTGACCGATGCATCAATAACTATATAGCGTATCTTTTGAAAATTCTCTTTCAAACAGTGCATTTCTGATTACAGCGTATTCCTCATACGATGTATCACTAACTGTCGTTTTTTTAACAGATAATTTTCTTTAAATATACGCTGCAGTTAACGATGCATGGTTTGGAAAATAAAATTTTGGGAATTTACAGTACATAGCGATGCATTGTTTGCAAAAGAATTTTTGGAAGATACGCTATTTTCATGATGAATTTTTTAGAAAATAATTTTTGAAAGATGGGCTACAGTTTATGATGCATTGTTTGGAAGAGAAAATTTAAAAGATACGGTTCCACACAAACAATGCATCGTTAACTATATAGCGTATCTTTCTAAAAAATTCTTTCCAAACAATACATAACTGACCATAGCGTATTTTTCTTAACGATGCATCACTAACTATGGTTTGTTTAGAAGAAAAGGTATTAGATACACACTGTAGTTAGCGATGCATTGTTTGGAGCGTTATTTAGGAACGATACATTGTACTTGGTGATGCATTGTTTAAAAAAGAATTGTGGAAAATCCTGGTATATAGTTAACGATGCATAGTTTAAAAAAAAAATTTGGAATATACGTTACAGTAAATAATGTATTTGTCAGAAAAAGAATTTTGAAAGATATGTCATTGTTAATTTAATGCTGCATTGTTTCGAAAAGAGTTTTTGAAAGATATGCTGTAGTTCATGACGCATTGTTTGCAAGATAAATTTTAAAAGATACATTCCCAAATAATGGAACATTAACTATATAGCGTATCTTTCAAAAATTCTTTTCCAAACAATGGATCACTGATTATAGCGTATTTTTCCAAACGACGCATCACTAACTATGATTTGTTTGGAAGAAATGTTTTTGGATATACACTATAGTGTTAGGGATGCATTGTTTGGAAAAGAATTTTTGAAAGATACGCTATATAGTTAGTGATGCATTATTTATAGAACTATTCAAGAAAGATATAAGTTGTACTTAGTGATGAATTGTTTGGAAAATAATTTTTTTTTTTAAAGATGCTTGATAGTAATTGCACTGTGTTTGGAAAATTATTTCTGAATGATACGCTATACTTCATGACGCATTGTTTGGAAGAGAAATTTCAAAAGGTACGGTTCCAAACAATGTATCATTAGTTATAGTTTGTTTAGCAGATAATTTTTTTAAGTATACGCTTTAGTTAACGATTTTATGTCGAGATAAACTCGGAAAGGAAAGTGATCTGGTCTCCGCCGGGACTCTAACCCAGGCTTCCTTTTATTCCGGGCATGCATGCCGCCATCTACACCACTGGAGATACGACCCTGCCTTCCTTATTTCACGCACTGTGGCGTGAGGCGCTGAAGTTTATTCCCACGTGGTATAAAATCCAGAGAATACATGCTTCCTTAAAATATTGTGCTGAGAAAAAGCCATCTATCTCTGCCGTCCCACCTGGATCATTTTCTGAAGTTAAGAAAGACTACTGCCGTTATTTCAGCGCCTCACGCCACAGTGCACAAAATAAGAAAGGCAGGGTCGTGTATCCAGTGGTTTAGATAGTAGTACACTTGCCCGTAATGCAAGAAGACATGGTTTTCGAGTCCCGGTTTAGTCCAGATACTTTTCTTTCCGAGTTTATCTTCCGAGATTTTAAAAGCATAAAATCCAGAAAATACCTGTTTCCTAGATGCCCCTTAAGGAGATTATTTATGAAATTTTTGTTCAAGAAAGAATTTATGAAAATTACGCTGTTGTTAAAAGTTTGTTATATATTTTTTTAAAGTTACACTATATCGTCGAGATATAGTGTTTTACAGCTTACATACGTTACGTTCTCATTAACAACCAACAGCGTATTGTTCCAGAGAGAATTTCTGAAAGTAACACCGTAATTGTTAGTTGCATTTTTTAGTAAAGAATTTTTAATATTGTTAGACAATCTTCTACGAAAGAATTTTTGATATACACGCTAACGTTACTAATGAAAATATTAACAAAAGAACCGTTGAATGTTGTTACTATTGTTATCAATTGCATAATTTATGGCAAAATAGTTACGCTAATCATATTGTTGATGAAAGTTTGAAAATACATTAATATTCGGAATTCTAATGTCAATAAAAACAATTGTTCACCGGAACTCAACGGTTCAACCATAACACTAACCCCTCAAAAATTTGTTACTTCTACATAACGGACAGCCGACTCTCATGATCACTATTAATATCATCGTAATAATTAATCTCCACGATAATCATACCCATCCACAATCGAGTCCACCTTATTGGAATGGAAACAATTAATACGAACATACTGTCCACAAAAGCCCATTTTCCACGACAAAACAAGGTTTTAGTAATGTTTACGGGCAGTTCAGTTAAACAATACACACACATTTCTGATTAGAAAAGTATATAAATCATTCAAAAAAACGACAGAAACCTATTCAAAATGAATATAATGACGTGAACAAATTCCTCATCATCGCAACAATCCATTATATACGCGTTGGGACGATTCTAAGGGTTGCCTTTGTATATGTTTATCTACTAAAAATTTATTACCATGCATTCCTCTGTCTCTTTCCTCCCGAAACGAAACAAAGATTGTTCGCAATGAAACGTTAATTACAGGTGAGATATAAATCATACAAATGTTAGTTTCCTCCTCTTAAAACAGTATGTGTGTGTCCTTTTCACATATATTTACAAGATCCGCCTTGTTTCAATACGGATCGAGAGTTGGAAAAGAGGAATCCTCCCCTATCCTCCAGGAAAACTCCCAGGATTCATTCCTGGAAAAGAATTATCTCTCTCTATCTTCTAATTAATGCAATAAGCGACGTCGATGGAGAGAGAGAGAATCTCTTTTCCTCTCTCTCTCAATAAAGAATTGAGTTGTTGTCTTTTTCTATTTATCTCCTAAATCGAATCGACTCGATTGGAATTTACATTTTTTTTTTTTGTTATCATAATTATCATTATTGTTATTATTATTATTATTATTTGTTTTCTTTTTTTTGTTATTTCTCTCTGCGAAAAAATTGGGAAAGAGAGGCTATTCATTCCGGTAAAAATGCTTTGGCTAATAAATTATTGCTATTTAGGTTTACGTTCTTCTTATGAATAATTCATGGGTTTTTCTTCGGGATAAAGGAATAGTTTGTTTGTTTTTTTGTTTATTTTCTTTTGGATGAAGTAATCAGAGTTGGCTGAATGTCTGAGAAATTCCCAAGGAAATAATTTTGTTTTTTTTTTTCCTTGCATTTACTCCATCGGTGTCGAGAATGGTTTCGTGAAAGATGCGTCTGAGATGGCATCTTGTGTGGTGCTTGTCCTCTTGTACGTGCTTTCTTTATTATACTGGAGGAAAGTACTGTCATTTACGTAATTGTTTCTTGAAGAAAGTTCTGTTGTAGAGCTCGTTTCTCGATAGCTTTTCGTTACATTGCGATTCTATTCCTCAGGCATGAATTGAAAAATCATATAATTATGGAAATTTTAAAAACCCGGAGCAGAGTGAGGTGCGTAAATCTGAAGAAAAGAGTTGTAAAAATCCGATACTGGCAGTATTTTGTACCTCTCACAAGCTAGAAGTTGTAAAAATCCAATTATGATAGGATTTTTGAAAAATTGTAAGCTTTCGTTTTGTAAGCATCCGATTGTTGTTTAAATTTCAAACCAGAAGTTGTAAATGTCTGGTAATGATAGCAGTTTCAAAAATCTCGAGTTTGGAGCTGTAGAAAAGTCGATTATAATTTGATTTATGAAAATTTTTAGCTAGTAGTTGTAAAATTCTAATAATGATAAAAGTATAAATTTTTTCGATGAAGATAGAAGTTTTAAATATCTCAAACCAGGAGCTCCCAAGTTCCCAAATTTCTCCATGAAAATCCCAAATTTTGAGTTGCGAAATTTAATAATGGTAGAAATTTTAAAACAAATCTCGATTTCGGAGCTATAAAACCCCGATTACGATAAGAATTTTCAAAATTACGAGCTGGGAGTAATAAAATTTGTAGTATAGTACAGCGTTTCTTAACCTAGGGCCATAGGCTTTGGAAATGAGATGGAAAGAGAATTCTCAGATGTGTGGCCATGGCCCTTGCGGTCCTGGGATGAGCTACGGGTGAAAAGTAGACGAAAGTAGAGCCACGACAAGTGGTGAAGTGGGTCACAGAGAACTATGAAGAAATAAAGCTTTCAAGTGAAAAAATGCGGAAAAAAATTCCACTACTTTCAGAATCTAGCATTGCTGTCCATGGTACTAGCGCAACCTTAATCCATATGTTTACAGCCAAAGCTTCATCTCCATAGGGCCTAAAGAAATAGATCTGGTGCTATGATTTTCGAGTGTAAGTAGCAAATATGCAAGCTGTTATACTACCAGCTAATTTTGGGCCCCCCCCCCCCAGAACATCACTATGTCAGAGAACCCATGCTGTTGAGACTGCCATGCATACAACCCGCATTTACAGAGACCTATTTTTCCCATATAATTCTACTATTGGGTGGAATGAATACCCTCAATGTGCATTTGTGCTTGGCCCAGGGTTCCAGAGATCGGTCATATTCATAAAATTTTGTTCGTTATAAATTTAGTTCTGACTGAATTCGATTCAATAAGTAGAAAAGGTCTCAGATGAGGGGCAAGGGGAACTCGATAAGACTGGGGAGCCAAGAGTAGGAAATATGGTCCAAATCGGGCCATGGGCTGAAAAAGGTTGAGAAACACTTGTATAGTGGTCTAAGGAGCTCCCCCGACAAGTAAGAAGGACGTGCGTTCGATTCCCCGATTTTCTTTCCTGTATTCATCTTCACATCAGCCAGTTGTTGAAAAACCTTCCTATGAATATCCGCTAAATCAAATTCTCAAAGGCTTCTCAAATACGCTTCGAAATCAGCAAGAATATTGGTATCCAAAGAACAAAAAAAGATAAGAATCCAGAATACAGTGCAAACTCCCCTAACGGACACTTTTCTGATCCCCGTGGAATAGGACATTAATGTATTTCACTCCCAGTTAGCGGACAATCTCGATAGCGGACAGTAGAATCAAGCAATCTCGAATTATTTTTTTCGAACTCTAATTTATTAATTTTTATTCATGAATCCAGAATTTACCATATTCAACGGTGATTATGTGTAATCCCAAGCTCGCATTGGTAAATATCAGAAAATCCGTCAATTAATTACTTGATTAACTGAACATAACTACGGTCCCGGATGCTGATCCCAAATGGCAATGTTGGTTTTATGAATGAATGAATAAATTCGTGAAATCTTCTTTACACTTATTTTAATTTGATTCAATATTTATTGCAAAATACTTGTAGTGCACGTAATCATGTACGGATGAAAATAATCGGTTTAATAAAGAGAAGTTTTAAATTTTTCTATATTCACATCAAAACTTTCCATTTTTATTTGGAAATCATGCATAATCGCAAGTAAAAGTGACAAATATAGTGAAATTTAATTCAAACTTTCTTTATCGGCACAATTGGTGATTATGCATAACCATTGCACCGGTGTTCAGTTTTACACACACACACAGCAACATATACATTTTAACATTAAAATTTATAAGAGCCAATTGCAACCGAAGCTAAACGTCGTGAAATTCAGATAAACGAGTTTTCACTGTACCTCCCTATTCGGGGATAAATTTTTCGGTCCCTTTGGTGTCCGTTATTGCAACAGACCTACAAACAGTACAAATGTAATATTCAATCATAACACATCACTCACTTCACTTCTGAAATATAGATGGCGGCACTGAAAAATCAAGCACAACACTACATGCGCACTCAGACTGTAAGGTACACACACAGTTACACTTCCGGCAAAACTCACTAGGTAGTAAAAATCGCCCATAGATGGTGATATACCTGAGTTGTGCTCGGTTTGAAAGAAAGAAAGAAAGGTGTCCGTTATATCTAGAGGTTCTACTGCATAAGTTAGAAACTACACCGAATTATACAGTCAAATCTCGTTTTAACGAACACATTTCTTATCCCCCCAGATAAGTTGACATAGGAAGAATGCAAAAACCTCGAATTCCTTTTTAACGAAATTTCGTTATAACGAGGAGACTTCTCCGGTCTCCTTGGAGTTCGTTACAACGGGATTCGACTGTATTGCATTCAAAATGCACATGGAGGTCTTTAGAACATTTTTTTTTTTTGGTTATCGAATCACGAAAATACCTCAAATATGTACATTTGAAATTATCCAAAAAAATCACATTGCTAATACCCAAAAAATATATTAATGGCCAAAAACTATGAAAAAATAGTAATCGGAAATGTATATATATACACTTAGAAAAAGCTCCAAAGAGCCTCATTTCAATGGAACATCTACTCTTCGATGGTCCCATCGCCTCTTTTTGCTAATCATTTTAAGAGCATGGCCATGGATATAGGAGAGAGAGAAAAAAAAAATGGAGAAACGATGATGGTTCGTTTAGTGATATTTCATAAGATTAGACTTGGAAACCCTCTTCCATAATGATTGATTGACCAATTTTACGGCCATTATCGTCGCATAATTGGCGTTGTTTCGCCCATTCCCCTTTCTTCTCCCCCCCCCCCTTTTGGTGATACATTGGCAACACGGAGGACCAATATACAGCTACCGTGCACCAGGAAGCGAATGAACTCGGCCTCCGCATTGGCTGGCTGTTATTCATAACCTCGAACCACCACCATCTTACACACACACACATATGTACACGATGGGTGGAGACCATGCAAAAACGACGGATCGCTACAATGGGCAGATAATATCAATAGCCGTTGCCAAATTTTCTTGGATCGGGACGCGAAATTGATTAATATCCCGATTAATATAATTTTCATCAGGAAAGGAAAAAACCACATCGTATGGAGTTAATCCTGTGGAAATTAATAAATATCTTTGAATAGCCTCAGAAATAGTTTACCGTGGAATTGAAATTATATTGAGAAATACGCCGTACTCACAGTGATCACCGAACAGTGTGCACTGAGATTGGCGAATGGTGTCATAATTATATACCAGAGATAAAACTATATTCTGTGGTTGTAAACCAATGTGCCGCGGCACCTTTAGTCTGCCAGGAGATCTTACTGGGTTGCCGTGAAATATCTGAAATTCCTAGAGTTGCCACGAACACAAAAAGTATGGGAATCTTTGGTGTAACTCGGGGTTTCTTGATATTTTTCAGCTGCTACCCAAAATCAACAAGATCAGCTTCGCGATCCGTGAGACTGTGTTTAGAAATAAGTGAAGCGAGTGCAGTTATAACAGAACTCTAAATGGATTCGTACGACTTATCTGGGTAGGGAGCCCCTGCGAACCAAGTTTAAGTCGGAACCCATAGCTCTTGAATCCTTGACTGTAAGTGGATTTGTAATACCCATCTCGGAAGCCCCCGACAGTCAAATTTGAGTCATGACCTAAAGCTCAAGAACCCCTGACAGTTCGGAAATTTGTCCGACCCATTTCGGTAGCATCTGCGATTCAAGTTTGACTCGTGTGGCCCATTGCTCCAGAATCTGGCTGTAAGCGAGCTTGTACGACACATCCCGGAAGCCTCTACGATTCAAGTTTGAGTCATGAGTGACGCATAGCTCCAGAGTCTGCCTGTAAGCGTGTATGTACGACTCCCCCTGGAAGCCCCCATGAATCAAGTTTGAGTCGTGACCCATGGCTCGAAAGTCCTTGGCGGTTCAGAAATTTGCCCGACCCATCGCAGCAGCCTCTGCGATTCAAGTTTAAGTCATGACTCATTGCTCAAGAATCTGGCTGTAACCGGGTTGGTATGACCCAAGCCCCTGCGAATCAAGTTTTTGTTGGGAACCCAATAGCTTCAAAACCTTCGGCTGTAAGAAGATTCGTACGACCCAGGTGTAGGCTGCGACCCATTTGTATATGGTCGAGTAACGTTGCCTAGTAACTTTCCCAGTAAGGTTTCGAAATCCACATCTATCTAGGCAGGGCCCATTGTATAAAAACTACGCGCACTAGACCTGTGTTATTCCGGACAACTATTTTATTCTATAAGTCAGAATTAACGAGATTTCATATTGTGTAAGATTTTTTACTCTTAAAAATTTTCAAGGAGCTCTTCTCGTGTGTTACGGACGATAAGAGCCATTGGATTTATCAGTAAATTCTTTTATAAGCTTACCAATCTTAAAGCCCTGAAAGAAAATGTCTTTCAGGGGCTTTTAGGAATTTCGTAAACTTCAAACAAGATCAGATCCAACGTGAATAGGCCATTTTAAAAACTTCAAATCAGTCTCAGAAATAAAGTTTAAAAAGAAAGCCCCCTCCCCTACAACAATGGATTTCTACATGCTTGCTAACAATGACTACGTTTTTCCAAACAATAAAGAGAACTGTTTTAGCCTTTTTTGCGCTACTTTGAAAAAGTTAATTCGATGAATATTCAGTTCGATGCATAATTTAAAAAAAAAACCTCGGATTTGGACGTTTAAACTCTATTGTATATAAATCAGTGGTTCTCAATCTGGGCTGAGGTTGGTTAATGGTTCTCTTGCGACCCTGGGATATTCTAAGGTGGCCCAATGGTGAAAATTAGGTGAAAGGGGGGAGCCATGAAAAGTAGTTGGGGAGGGCCAATAGAGTGTCTGATAGGACTTGGACTACCAAATACTACTACGAGTGCGGCCAGTACGTGATCGGGCCGGCCACTTCGTGAATCGACCAAGAATTTTGGTCGAAGTTCGAATTGCAGAAATGATTCGGACTTTGACCGGCCATTTCGCGAAGTGGTCGAAAATCCCTGGCCAAAGCTTGATGTGCTGATGCAAAACAGCCCAGTTGGAGCCAAATATATATTTTTTTAATCTACAACGTATGATACATATCTATATATAGCAGCTGTATTGGATTAGCTCCATGTGACGAAGGGAAAAAAAAAGGGAAATTATAGAGAAAAACTATAAAAAATAATTATGTAAACACATAACGTATTTTTCCCCGTCAAATTTTGGAGGGAAAAAATTACTACCGCATCGTGACTGCGGTTTGATAGGTTGCCATAACTAACGTGAACATAATTATCACGAAAAATAAACCAACTGGAAGATGATTCCGAATCATGCCTTTTGTTATCGGACTTTGGCCAGGGATCACCGGCCACTTCGCAAACTGGCCGGTCAATGTGTGAATTTCGGACATTGGCCAATTTCGGGCTTTATCAGTGACATACATATACATATATTGAGTATATATTCTTTGCTTCCTCCCCACCCCCGGAAAAAGTTGAAATGATGGGACTGTCATAGACCAAGGAGTCCTTGAATACCATGCTGCTTAACAAACGTGGGTGTTCAGGTAAGCACCAATTCAAAATTCTGTCACATTAAAATTAAACAACAACAAAAATTGCTGATTGTATCGGAAAACAAGTACGATCGTCATAAAAAATGCACCTCCGTTAACAAAGGGATTACAGAATCTTCTATCATGAAATACTTTCCCTTTTTTTTGCCAAAACCGGTTGCATTTCTCGTATCTAGAATCCTACACATTGTTGTTTGAATGAAATTAAAAATATAGAAAAGGTGGCCAATATCTATATATACAGTAAAACCTCGATAAGTCGTCACCTCAAGTTATCGTTCAAGTGTTACGTCAGCAAAGTTTAGCCATTTTTGACCCCCCACCCCCACTTGTCAGCAAAATTTCGTCAACACTGCCCCCTATCTCCTAACGCATATTGGTGGGATCAAAAACGCCCTCGGGAGGGGGAAGCATAGGGGGATCGTGTGCTTCCCCCAGACGAAAAAAAAATTTAATGCAAAAAATATTTTAAAAAAAATTAAAATTTCGAAAGAGAATACCTTTATCTGTTATTATAATCAATTTATGTTAATTTAAGTGCAATTTGAACGGTAAGAACTCAAAATCTCTCTTTCAGAATACATTGCGACCCACCCTTTAAGCCATGTATGGTAAACAATTGACCCGCGGATCAAATGTGGCCCTGAAGGTTATCTGATGTGGCTTGCCCCCTTAAACCCAGTTTTGTAAAAATGCACTAAGCGGCACATTTACAAATCGCTCAAATGACCCGTGGCGCATTTTCAGATCACTGAAGTAGGTCCCGTGGCACATTCAAAGATCACTTAAGTATCCCGCGACACAGTTCCAGAACACTTAAACGATCCGTAGCACATTTAGAGATCCCTTGAGTGACACGTGACACAGTTTTAGAGCACTTAAGTGGCCCTCAGCGTGATTCTACATCACTCAAGTCACCCGCGGAACATTTCCAGATTACTGAAGTGATCCGTGGATTATTTACGGATCACTTGAGTGATGCGTGGCACATTTCCAGAGCACTTGAAGGATCCGTGAAACATTTAGAGATCACTAAAGTGGCCCTGTAGGGGGACTTATCAATAGGTAGAATGTTAGTTCAGGTGCCGAATAAGTATCGAAAGGGGTTTTTTTTTCCGTTTTTGGCGCACCGAATAAGATGCCATGAAGAATATTTCATATTTTCATTAAGGGTAGTTGATGACGTAAGCATCATCCAAACACCCCCTCCCCCATCAAAAGTCAGCAAATCGCAAACCCCCCTCACCCCTCACCCCATCGACGCTGACGTAATACTTGAATGACCCCCCCCCTCTCAACAACGGTTACCATTAACGGCCACGATTAATTAAATAAGGCCACGAGTTATCTCCAACAACGGCCACATTTTCTTAGTTCAACGATTTGCACGAGACCGACAGTTTGATTCGTTAAATTGACGCACTCAGAAATCACGAATGCGCACTTGGAGAAGAAAAAAAAACCCGTTAAATCGGGGTTATACCGAGTAAAAAAATGTGAAGATATCAAACCGCGCAAGTTCTTTTTGAAATTCCTAGAAAGTGAAAATGTTGATAAAAATAAGAGGAAAAAAAATAGAAAAAATATATTTTTTTTTCTTCCCGGTGAATGACCAAGCAATGAACACAATCCACACCTGGATATCCGGAAAACAAGGTCTTGACCCGTTTTTCTTTTCCCCTACTTTCTCTTTCACTTCAACAGGAATTGAGAGTCTAAAAGGTTTTAAAAGTCCGGGGGAAAAAGTGAAAAATGGGAGAGAGGAAAAAGGGAAAAGGAGAAAGAGAGGTTGAAATGGGATAAGAGGTTTGGAGAAGAGAGAAAAGAAATAAAAATGGCAAAAAAAAAAAAAGAGAGTGAGGAAAAGTGTTAGAAAAATCTACCGTTTTGTTGAGGGATGGAAGGAGAGGGAAAAAAAATATATAAGCTATTCGTTTTGTTGCTAAACGCTGGACAGGAAGAACCAAAATTAATGGAGCTCACACATTTGCGGCTTTTCCAGAAAAACCCCATTTTTATCTCCGAAAGACAGCGAGAAACACGATGGGAAATTCCGGGACAAAAAAAAAAATGTATATGTATATATATATAAACACAAAAAAAAAACGGGAATTTCTAGCGAAAAAGTGAGGAAAAAAAAGAAAATCGAGTTGCACAAAATTGCAATTTTTTTTTTTTTAATGGAAAAAAGATAATGTTTTAGGTTTTTTTTCTTCTTCTTCTCATATAAAAAAGAAAAATTTTAAAAGTTCTTTTTCGTTTAAAAAATAATTTTTAGAAGTCGATTGTGAGAATAAATGGGGAATTTTAAATTAAATTAGAAGAGAGATATAATAATTTCAGTGATTTTTTTTTAAACTACAGCGCCATCTGTCTTCCTTAAGGTGAAAAAGATATGTTTTTTGTTCTCCATTTAACCGGATTTGACTTCGGAAAGCATTTACACAGGGTCTATTTTGTTGCTAAGAGGAAAATAGGAATTCTACCTTTTTTTTTGGCGTAAATTGGTTGTTGGCGGCAAATTCTGTGCCTCTTGGCTCTATATCAGTGATTCCCAACGTGGGCGTTAACACCCTCTTGGGGGGGGGGGGGTAGAAGCTACGGGTATAATATAGGATCCTATGGGTTAGATTGCGTTGGGGGAAGATGAAGGAAGGGCGATGGGACAAAAAACTGTGGGAAACTATGCTCTGTATCAGTGATTCCCAACGTGCGTGTTAACGCCCCGTTGGGGGCGATGGAAAGTTTCAGGGGGGCGGTAGAAGCTACGGGTATAACATTGGATCCTATGGCTTAGATTGCGTTGGGGGGCGGTGGGAGAAAAATATTTCTGAAAAGGGGGGGGGGGGCGATGGGACAAAAAAGGTTAGGAAACTATGCTCTATATCACAGTTTCCCAACCTTTTTGTCCCAACGCCCCCTTCTTCAGAAATTGTTTTCTCACATCGCCCCCCAACGCAATCTAACCCATAGGATCCTATGTTATACTCGTAGCTTCTACAGCCCCTCTAGAACTTTCCATCGCCCCCAAGGGAGCGTTAACGCCCACGTTGGGAATCACTGCTCTATATAAACCAATTCTGTAGATGTGTTTTTTCGTATTCGATGTCTATGTTATTAAAACCTATCTGTTGGATAGTTGGCGTTCGTTGTCATTTTATTCGACGACCAGTCGGTCATCTAACCATAGTACGAAAATAAAATTCCCCTACGGACGGGAAAAAATGGTCTCAGTTTGAAATCGAAATTGTACCGAAATATTTAAGCGAAATACTTTACATTAAAATTTTCAGAGCAACAATATCTACTTATCATGAGAAAAGCCTGCCTACACCAATGGTGTCCCAGAACTCTACCGCTAAAATGTAAGGGATGATAGTACATATCGAGAATTTTTTTTTTTTTTTTTTTGCAGTGGAACAAAGAGGGTCCCATCCCATTTATTCGAGAGATACGTGAATGCTGTCACTTCATAGGTCGCCAAATTATGGCAGTCTTGCTCCCACTCCCAAAGCCAAGAATGACCAAGAATTTTGTTAAGAATGACACGGCCTGAGAGTGGGGGGGGGGGGAAGGTTCGTCAGTCAAGGGCAATTACGGAGGGAAAAAATTTTGTTCTTTTCCCTCTCAAAAGTCTTTCCAACACACATAGTGTATAAAAAATATTTTTCCCTTTTATTCTAGGTTTACTATGTATATATTTTTTTTCTCTCTCTCTACCTCTCTCTCCCCCCTCTTTCTCTCTCAATTTTTTGACGTCAGTGGCTTAAATTATACGAGTGTCTCGCAGCAGTATTGTGCAGGCAGAACGCGCATGTGCGAGTTTGTCTCTGGCTGTAACACTTGGCAACTTATCGCCAAACGATCGCTATTCTCGACTACTTTATCAGTAAATACACCTGTAGGTCGAACTCCGCTTCGCCGCTCGCTGTTTCCGACATCGCTTCGCTCCTGGGACCGATAAAAGTCCCCATACCTGGAAATATTGTCTCTGTTTTCACCACAACCGGAATGCATTTGGTGATTGGTGATGTAAATTAATCACATTTAACCTGTGCAACGGTTTAAAAAAACTGAATTTTATTCAAATAAAAATAAATTCAAGGTCACACACACACATTAGAAAACAAAGCCGCTGTGGTGGTCGAGTGGTTATAGTGCCGGACTCGTGATGCGAGGATCCGGGTTCGAACCCCACAGTGGTGGTCGGCTGAAGTTGGTTTTCTGTGGTTCCCAACTTCAAGGCGCAAATGCGAGCCGATCTCCCCGTTAAAAAGTCTCGCCACAGAGAGCAACAGTCCTACAACGGTAAATCATTCAACCATAACACTTCACTCATAGTTAGAAAAACTGGGGGCAGATGACAGCACTACACATAACAAGCATTACACCGAAACAAACTTTACGTCAGGTTGCACTACACGTACACGCACATTCCCGCATGTACCGATTCGTGGGGGGTTCCGCGGGGGGGGGGTGCATGTGTGGTGTAGCAGTACTAGGTAGGGACTCCAAAAAAAAATAAAAAATGGCTCGGGGATCCATGATGTTCTTAAGTCAGCCACCTCGTTGGGCAATTTGCCTGTTGTGGCGTTGTATTTGTAAAGGTATTGAGGAAAAAAACCTCAGCTGAGTTTGTGCGTTTCGCTCTAACCACTGTTGCCAATTGTAGATAGATGTCGAACCTTTGTAGAATTAAGTATATCCATTATATTAAACGTCGCCAAGAACTATGTTGGCGCCAACCAACAGTCGCCAGAAAAAGCACGCGCCAATCAATCGTTCTGACAATGCTTAACCTGCACAACACTGCAGCGAGACGCTTCCTAAATTATAAGTGTATAAGAAGAAAAGTCATTTGCTACTTTCCTAGGAAAAGAGATAGGAAAGTCGCAAAAGTATGGCAACCATTCACATCACGACAAGCGGCAGGTAAATATTTTCCTTCGAATCACAGGCAGTTACCGAGGAGAAATATATTGTTACGAAAATTGTGTAAATGGTCCTTATTTATCATTTATTATGTCATTTTCCGCCTGTAAATAGCCATTAATGCATTTCTCTGTATGTCTCGCTAAATCAGTGACAAACTTGGCAAGTCTGGTGTCAGCTCGATGATTTGGCGACGTCTTAGTGCCAAGAGAAATGTAAAGATATCGCGAGAATCGAAGAGAGTGTTCTGGAACCTTTTCGCTGTATAGTGGCGCCGCCAGGGCGGAACTATAAGCAGTTTTGATGAGTTTTATTGAAGACGAGATCCCCCGTACGTTTTTGTACATGAGAGAAGCCGTTCTCTGTTTAGCGTGTTTCGTCAAATCGCTGCCTGTGAATACGTGTAAATAGCTGTTCCGTAAAATAAATATGTGTGGTCCTTGAAAGTGCTTCGTGCTTTGCCATCTCGAGTGCTTGTGAGAGACATTATATCCGGAACAATATTAACCTTTTATTTCTCTAACGAAAGTGAAAGAAATATTTTCCCTCCTAAATTCCCAGGGTTACTTGATGATCTTTTTTCCCTTTTTAGGCTCCCTTTTTTACTTTTGACTTAAATCGAATGTGAACACGCGCTGACCAAAAAAGTTATTTGCGACCCTTGGAACAATTGTTTGCCTCCACATGTGCTATCATTCTGATATCTTATCCGTAGAGTTCTGGGTTGGCCTGTACAAATGTATTATATAGAGCCAAAGTTGGCAGTGAATCCAACTTCATCCCCCCCAAAATAATTCAATACCTTATTCTCCATAATTACTCAATTAATATACTGGTCTCAAAGATTATAGATAGCACCACACACACACACTATCTGAAGTCATTGTTGGGGGTTATCAACAAGTACTCCAATCCCTGAAGTATGATTCTATCGCTCTTCCCAATTCGATTAATACCCCTCATGGAGTGAATGGAAGAGGCCACACTGATAAGTTGTTTTGGAACTCCTTCACAACAACTTTCCTCCTTCATTCAGTTAGTCGATTTGGTTTCCAACTCCAATATATAAACGCTTTTCCCCATAGCACCAATTGGATTCTTCACCCGTTGTGGGCAAGTATAAGTGCCTCTATCCCCCCCCCCCCTCTCAATTCAGCCAGAAATTCACTGAGGGACTCCGGCTGAGGATGCTCACAACAGATACATGTGAGGCAGCCGCTCTTCAATTAGAGAAAGGATAATGAATGGGTTTTAACGTTAGCTTTTCGAGTTAAATCCATTCTTCCAACAATATTGACCGAATAAAGATCCCTGCATTTTAATCACACTACCGAGAGGAATTGCATCTGCGCAGATTTTACTGCGCCCTCCTATACTAAACCAATCTACTTCCCTTTCTATACCACAATGTAGATGAAGGAACTGCATTAACCAATACCGAGTAGGATGGATGAGCTTTTCATGGTTATAGGGCACTGTGTATGTATGCTGCTGCTGGCACTCCAGCGATTTTCCATCCGGCCATGGATTGCACGTACGTCTTCCTGATAATGAAGGAGAGCCACATATAGAGTCTTCTGAGATGCCTTTTCCATGAGAAGGGCGGCTGGTGTGTGTGGAGGGGGGGGGGGTGTCGCTCATTTATCCCTTCTGGAAACTTCTCTATTTCGCAAGTGGTCTTTGCTCCTGTTTCCTGGGAAACGGCATTTCATCGTATACTGAGAGAGAGAGAGAGAGAGAGAGAGCTGATTATACGGTGTATGCATGCATGTACCCACCTAATATATCTCGATTTCTTGGCTGGATTTTCGTGAGTTTAACTGAAAATGCTTCCGAGGATGGCCCATGAAAAGCGCCAGGATGAGTTCTGGGGGGGCCCTGAGACTTGAGCATTTTTTGGGGATCCTTTCCCAACTAAGTATAGAAGAATTTAAGGGGAAAACGTAATATCGCCAATGACAGAGCATGGAACATTGTAATGAAAAATTAACAAAAAATATTATGGATGAATAAAAATCATCCAGTAATTTTGGGAGGGAGACGTCCACCTCCCAAAATCATTGTCAAGATTGGAGGGCGTCTTCCCCATGAAGATACCATTGGACTCTTATTGAGATATTTATCTCTTTATTAATATTTTTATTTTTATTTATTTCATCAATTATGAATTTCATCAACTTGGGATACCGATAATTCTAGATTTGAATTATATTCTGAGCTTCTTTCTTATTTTTTCTGAATTATTTTTCTCAGTATTTATGAAAGTAATGAGATTACCTACCTTATTCCGAACTAAAATTTGTGTGGAAAATTGGCATTTTCAGTTTCACTTTCTGAACTGGGGTTCTGAAAAATCCACTTTATTCCTAGAACCAATCAAGACAGCCCTGCACGTGCCATGCAGTGCAAAATATTTGACTGTGGGCAAAATATTTTTTTTTCGCCCATGCCCTCAAGCTTATACTGCCAGTGCAGCCCTTGGGATTATGAGACTGGTATGGTCACACCAGGCTCCACAAAGCGTGGAGCCCAGCACTCACCATAAATTATTTGAGGCTTTCACCAATTCTGAAATTATTTCTCACAATAATCTTAAATTTTCGCCAGTTCTGCAATTATTTCTTACGTTATTTCTGAATTTTCATCCATTCTGGAATTACCACTTACGATAACTTTAAATTTTCATCAATTCTGGAATTCAATTCTTCCGTTAATTCTAGATTTTCATCAATTCTGGAATTACCACTTCCGTTAATTCTAGATTTTCATCAATTCTGTAATTCATTTCTTCCGTTAATTCTAGATTTTCGTCAATTCTGGAATTACCACTTCCGTTAATTCTAGATTTTCATCAATTCTGTAATTCATTTCTTCCGTTAATTCTAGATTTTCGTCAATTCAGGAATTCATTTCCTCCGTTAATTTGAAATTTTCATCAATTCTGGAATTGCCACTTTTGTTAATTTTAAATTTTCATCAATTCTGGAACTATCACTTCCGTTAATTTGAAATTTTCATCAATTTTTTAATTCATTTCTTCCGTAAATTCTAGATTTTCATGAATTCTGGAATTCAATTCTTCCGTTAATTTCAAATTTTCATAAATTATGGATTTTTTTTTCTTTCGTCAATTCTGCATTTTTTTCTTCCGTTATTTCTAAATTTTCATCAACTCTGGAATTATCATTTCCGTTAATTCCGAATTTATAATTTATCAATTTTGGATTTTGAATAATTTTTTTTCATTAATTCTGAATTTTTATCGGTGCTGGAATTACACCTTTAAATTAGTTTGAATTCACATGAAGTCTGAAATTTTCATTAGTTTTGTGAATATTTGTTGTCGTCAGTTCAAAATTACCTTCAGTGCTGAATTTCCGTCAATTTTTGAATAAATTTACATTGAAACGAGATCTCCTACATTTTAACAAGTTAAAAATCTTCCTTATGTAGAAAAAAAAGTATTCAAAAATATTATTTTATCCATTGATTTATTTCAAAATTTTACTACACATATTCGACTGCGTTTGCTGTCCTATGCTCCAGTACAAAATTGTACATAAATCTAATACTTAATTTTTCACAAATTTTCAAAAAAACAAATGCAATAAAAGCAGCTTGCGCGCATGATAAAATTGCATGAAATAAATATAATTGAATAGAAAAATTATTCAAAATAAAGTAAACTGTTCAGTTCATAGAATGACGAAAATGATTGAGATCCTTTTTATTGACTCAATCGTATTCAAAATTAAATTTTAAAAATTTTGTAACGCAAGTATTTATGAATGGATATATCAAATATTTTTCGTCATTTTATGAAATGCACAGTTTCCATTATTTTGAATCAATTTCTATCCAATTTCGTTCATGTCATGTTGTTTTATCATGGATGTAAGCTTTTTCCAATGCATTTTTTTTTTATTTGTAGAAAATTAAACATCGAAGATACGTAAAATTTTGAACTGGCATAGAATAGCACACACAATCAAATATAAGTGATAGAAATTTTAAATAAAGCAATGGGTAAATAAAATTTTTAATAATATTTCTGCCCAGAAAACAATTTACCAAGTTAAAAAGGTAGGATATCCTTTAGTTGTGTGTGTGTGGCCAGACAACCCGGGCCAATAGGCAGCGGCGTATTTACGTAGGGGTGCTTATATAGCGGGCTATAGCCCAGGGCCGCAAATTTTGAGGAATGATTGGCCAAGAAAATTAATAGAATGGTAGAAGGGGGGCAAAGTTTTCATTAAAACTTCAAAAAAACCACCCCTGCCCAGACAGCTAGAGGCTAGGTCAGTGAGTGACCAAAAAAAAGTGGCCCAGAGAGTTTGCAAGCACGTGAGTGACCAAAATCGTGACCTAGAAAGAGTGAAATCATGTCAATGACAAAAACAGTGACCGAGAATGCGTGCAAGTATGTGAATGACCAAAAGAATGATCTACAGAACGAGGTACCAGGTCAGTGGTTGATCTAGAGCAGCGGTTCTCAACCGGTGCTCCGCGGCGACTCAAAGAAAATAAAATAAATAAATGACTTTGACAGATACATGAAAAAAAAAGAGGTCTACGGGGTTCCGCCATAAAAATTATACACATAAAGTATAATTTATGCCCTCGAGTCAAACAGGGCTCCGATATAAAAATTATGTACTGAAAAGGGCTTCGCGAGTCAAAAAAGGTTGAGAACCGCTGATCTAGAGCATTTGAAAGCATGTCGATGACCAAAAGAATGTGAAAGAAGCAAATCACCAAGAGAGTGATCTAAGCGCGTGCAAGCTCGTGCATGACCAGAAGAGCGACCCAGCAAGGAACCGCGTCAGTGAGCAACCAAGGGATCGGTCTAAAGCATGTGACATCATGTGAGCAGTGCCGTCTTAACGCATGGGTCCACCCGGGCACGGCCCGGGGCCCTCAAGAGCAGAGGGGCCTCACAAAAATCAGATCTGGTTGAAATTTTCAAGGATTTACCAGGTAGGGCCTCCGATAAACCACTTGGCCCGGGGGCCCATGATACTCGGCCCTGCATGTGAGTGACCAAAACAGTGCACAAGCATATGAATGACAAAATGAGATACTTATAAACGGTGTGAGCATTGGAGTGACCAAAAGTGTGACTTAGAAACACGCGTGTACTTGCGGGAGTGGAGGGAGGACAAGCGTGTTATAGCGCAGGATGACGAATTCGAGGAGAAAGTAGTCAAGAAAATTATACTAGAATGGGAGAAGGGCGGCAAAAAACCACAAATGCGCCTCCGCCCATAGGCAGATTCAAAGGCTGGGGGGGGAGGCAGGATGATGATGATGTTGCCATAGGCGGTGATAGACTTGGAAGTCTGGGGGGGGGCACGATGATGATGATGTCAATTCGTATACACATATATACATTAGATCAGTCGACTCCACCTTTGACGCTGGGGGCGTTGCCCCCCATCTCCGCCCATGGATAGTGCATATCCATTAGACCAGTCGGTTCAGCCATGTCCCCTCCCCTTACCTCAGCCCATGACCAGGTCTCGCGTCTGGTAAGGGCGACCCTGCATCATAGGCGGAGATAGACTTTGAAGTCTGGGGGGGGGGGGGGCACGATGATGATGTCAATTCTTATATACATTAAATCAGTCGACTCCACCTTGGACGCTGGGGGGGGCATTGCCCCCCCCCCCACGCCCTCCCGTATCTCCGCTCATGCCCTGCATGCATACTGCATTACAATTAACGTAAACCGATTGTGAGAAAATTTAAACATTAACCAAAATTAGTACCAAAATTTTCCGATAGGATGTTCACAAAAAAATTTGAAAAAAAAAATCGAGTACTTATTAATGAGATGAAGATGTTGATTGGAATTGGCTAATTAATTAATTACGAGTTCCAAAAATGCGACGCAATCACCATCTACGAAGAAGTACCAGTATCTTATCCTCCATTCACTCGCTTTTCCTTTCGAAAAATCGATCGATATGAAATCCATTTCCGACGCCGAGCACGAGATGGCGCTAGTGATCGCACCTCATGAACTTCGTATCGACCAATGATGTTTATGCATTTGAACCCCCGAAAGCCTCTTCTTTCTTATTCACAGTGTTGTAATAGAAGGCTTTTGCTGACTGTTGTGCAGAGGTGCTTGCACCCTACGCTGTTATTTTGTAAGATACAATAATACCTCGTATTTCGTGGATAAATAATTTACAACAATGCATTCATTATCGACTTGATTGTTGGTGTGTGTGTGTTGTGAACAACAATTCCAACAGATAGTGCTCACACGATGCGGATTATATCGACGTTGTAATAATAATAATAATTGTTGTTTGGTGGTGATGGCCTTGGTTGTTTCGCGACGTTGTGTTGATGTTCTCGTGCTGTGATTATCAGCCATTGTTGCCAGCTTATTATTGAAAAACACAGATTTGTAACGTCAACAATACGGTGAGTAATAATAGTTTTTTTTTTTAAATTCGTAACAATACCGTAACGGCAGTTTTCTACCCGCCCCATTGTTGATGATTTCCGATCGCCGTTTATTGATCGATTGTTAATTATTTTTGTGTTTTGACAGGCGGGTAATTGTTATTTTTAAACAGCTGGTTATGTATTTATTATTTTGGGGGTATTTTTGGGAGTTATGAAGTGGGGCAAATGCCCTTCTTTAATAATTATTTTTTTTCACAGCTGGGTAATTATAAACAATGGTAATTATCGGTCTTGAATTGCTGACCCTGATGAGTCGGAAACAGAACCGGATGTGTCCGGAAGTGCCTTGTCGAGCGAGTAGCCATTAAGGCTGAGATTATACTGCCCCAAATGTCTGTGAGGACATGTGGCCGAGAAATGCTCCGGAAATTGATCAAATGTATATTTTTGCTCTTTCTTTTTCCCAGATAACAATGTTTTGGAATGATTGTTGTTATTTGTTTACGGAACTATCGTGTTGCCGGGGTTCTTACTCTGATTTAAGGCATTGTTGGAATTGATCATCTTGCGTGGTGTGTGTATTTGGTTGCACGGCTATTGCCGTTGATCCAGAGGGGGGGGGGGCGAACGCCCCTCCCAAGAGCCAAAAAATGAAGAAATATTATCCGTCTCTAAAATATGGGACGAAACTAAATTGTCTGCATCCACTACATTCGTAGATGAAAATGTATTCATTCACAGCTTATGATGTCAACCTCCACTTAGTTCGACGCTGAATATGTCTGGCTTAGCTGGAGACATGCCTCGGCTTTATTCGCAGCTGATGGTGTCTGCCTGCCACCGTTTCATTCGCAGCTGAATATGTCCGCCTCCCTTTCGTTCGGAGTTGGAGATATCGCCTCGTCTTTACTTGCTGCGCTGACGGTGTCAGCCTCGGCTCCATTCGTTGCTGAAAATATCTGCCTAGGCTTTAATTCGCAGCTGGAGATGTCTGCCTTGGCTCATGCGTGGATCTGGAGGGGGGGACGATGTGGTGATCGCCCATAGGCGGAGATAGACTTGGAAGTCTGGGGGGGGGGGGTGATTGCACGATGATGTCAATTCATATATACATTAGATCAGTCGACTCCACCTTTGACGCTGCCCCCCCCCCCGTATATCCGCCCATGTGATCGCCCTATCAAAGACCCAAGATGAGGGAAAAGCGTATCTGACCCGTAAAATACGGGACGATTCAACTAACCTGATAAACAATAAATTGTCCCTCTCAACACATCACCCTAGATCTGCGGACTGTGGAGAAGCCAACGTTTCAGGTTCTCGTGCCTGATGAGCCGAGAAAAGCCCAAAACTTTAAATTTTAATGTCCGTTTCTCGAAGTGTGCGTCGCGCAGAGCTGAGGATATTGATGTACGCCAACATACTGCAATGATTGATTAATAGGTTTCTGATTCAACCCCGACTGTTTACACAACAATCATGAAAGCGAGTGTAGCTAGGTGAGTGTACGAGGGGGCGTAACGCAGGATCGAGCTTTGGGGCGGGGTTACACAAATTTTCTTCCCTAGAAATTTTGAGTTACCACCTTTCAAACAAAGCATTTAAATTTACAAATCGGTTGAAATAGCATTGTTGAGAGGGGGCACGCCCCCCCCCCGACCTCTGCTTACGCCTGTGAGCGTGACTGAGTGTGGTGTGAATGATGCCCGAGTAGGACAAGGGAGAAAAATGAATTTTATTTATGTATATTGTCAGCAGGGATAGCTGCTGAGACCAGGGCCGTAACTGGGGGGGGGGAAGCAGAGGGGGTCAATTTGCGGCAAAATTTAGGGGGCGGCAGTTTTAGGTGCGAACAAAGAACACCGTTATAGAATTGCTGGGTAAAGTTGCCCAAAAGTTTTATTTTTCAAAGAAAAATAGGTTCAAAATAGCATTTGTTTGACCCTTTTCAGGACATAGCATAGCACCTCCCAAAACTTTGGCGTTGTCCTGACTCTAGTTCAGTTACCACATATAGAAAAATTTTAGGCGACCTGGAGCCTGGGATTCGTCCTGCCCTGGCCGGCTGGAAATAAGGCCATTACCATTAGTAAACGATGGCTAAGTAAAGCCACTGAGATAAGCGATTGATAGGGTAAACTTGTGGTTGAATGAAAATCTGGCTTATAAAAGAGAGCTGCAAGTGAATATTGGCTGGGTGGACTAACTAGAGTAGCCCCGAGGGCGGAAACTTTCAGAAATATTAGTCTGTGTTGCACAGGGGCGGGTCAAGAGCTCGCTATTGGGAAGGGTTATTTTATAAATCGCTCAAAAAAAAAATTTAGGCCTAGTATGGATTGTCCCGTTTTTTTTTCTTCGTTATCCCGTCTTTTTTGCAAAATGTAACGGTTTTGCCCGTTTTTTAGTCGAATTTGTTGTTGCAATTATTATTTTATATAGAATATTATATTATATAGAAGTTCTGAAAATTTTATGAATTATTGCATTTCGCAATCCGCCCCTGGTGGTGTAGCTGTATATCCAACAACAATGGCCATCAAGTGTCACGGACCATTTGTTAAAACCGAAACTAATCATTCATTCCAATGATGTTTTACTTTTACGCATTTCCTTCAAAAATGTCTTTCGAACAATAGCTTTGGAAATACTCAGGAAAATGATGATTCGATTCAAATTCTTATGGTGTGTGTGTTCTTTGTAAGGATTTCTTGTGTTGATTTCAACAATGTTCATCTAAATTGGATTTCATAGCTTTTTTTTTTTTACAAGTGACTGATTTCAATTGGTATTTTATTATTTGTATTGATTTCAACAACACTTTCCAGTCTGGATAGCTCTCAACAATTCTTTTCGAAAAATATTGATTTAAAAAAGTGTTGAAGATTATGGATTGTTTTTAACAATACTTCACTCCACAAGCGCCGGGTCCTTTGCTCCCAGGGTACTTGAGCCCTCCTACATACGCTGCCTGCACCTGTGTACTCTCTTTCGTCCCGTATTTACGGGACGACTGGTTTCAGCTATGCCTTTTCAGAAATTTTAACTTCGCTCAACTGTCCACATTTCTTTCAGAAAAATTGCTTTCAACAATGCTCTTCAAATATGATTAATTTCCAACAATGATTTTTTTTAAATGCTTTATCTTTCAACAGTGCTTTCTTGTCTGTCTCAACAATGTTTCCTGACTATACAGATCAATCAAGTGATCCTCGGCTTATTCCCAGATAAATTATAGCGGCATATTCCCAGCCCGCGACACGATTTCCGAACTTATGAAGTGGCCCGTGCCCTCCCTTATCCCAGACTAGAGATGTAAAATTCTCGAGAATAATCTTTTGGAAAATATTCTCATCAAGGAGAATATTCTCTGGTAGGACTGCTATTATAAATAACTTGAGAATATTCTTATAAGTTCTTGATAAGAATATTCTATAGTAGTTTCTAACAGTAGTCGTTTGAGAGAATATTCTCAAGAATAATTTCTCTGTCCCCGTCTCTTCCCGTCAAGGAGATGGGAATATTGAAGTTTGTAGACCACAATATTAAAGTTTTGAAGCAAGAAAATTTAATCAACACAGCTGAATTGCACAACTTGCAAAGAAATGTGAGTGATACACGCACAGAATTTTTTTTTAAGTGCATGTTCACTGAAGAAAACAACAGCTCTGTATCGTAGAATGAAGGTGATTATATAAGAATAGCTTCCTTTATCAGTCAATTTTGGTTTAATTTTGTTGTGAACTTATTCCTGAAAATGTATCTAATTTTAAAATAATTTTCTAAGGTTTCAATCTAAAGCTTTTTGCTAAAGTATTCATAACCAAACTTTTAAAACCTCTCATCATGACCTGGAGAATATTCTGAGAATATAACTAAAAGTTGTCATTGGGGGGTGATTTTATACCAAAAATTGTTTTATTGTAAATGTTTCAGGCAATGAAAACTGATTTATATTTCACAATATCAACAAAATTAGTAAAAACAATTTAAATTATTTAAAAGGAAAATGAGAATATTCTCGATTATTCTCCAATTTGTACGTCCAGGAGAATTAGGCCTATTTTCAGAATATTCTTGTTCTCCGAGAATATTCTCACCTCACATCTCTCCCAAACAAATGTTTTTCTGTATCGGGATTGTTTTAAACATGCTTATCTATGGATTCGGACTCAGTAAATGATTCTTTACCGGAATCACGTGATCAGTTTTCCATATCGATTCCTATTTTATTTTTTACGTTTTGTTCTAAGAGAAGACAATAGTATCTCATATGCGTAATATAAAAAAAAAGACACATAGGATATATCTCTAAGGTCTGGGCCAAGTTTTTCATCCGTGTCTGTTTTATTTGTCTGACCCGATTTCGCAGTTTGCTTGGCGTCTGTGGAGCTACTACGGTATAACAGAGAGAGTTTGTGTGGCCCCCGCGGCCACTATTTTTAGCAGGTTCAATTTATCTCTTGCTAACATTTATACATTGTACGAGCGAGATCTGCTGACAGGCCATTTTTCCTCGACAGCCTTTTCTTTTTTTTCTACTTTTTCCTGTCTTCTATATATGTTTTTTCTTCTTACTTTAATCCTCAGAACATCATTTCGTGACTCGGTCTCATGCACTTACGCAAGTCCGCCATTATCCATTCATTACTGGACATGTCGAATGGTATGTTAAAAAAATACAGCTACGTTTTGTTTTTTAAATGGATTCAGTATATCGAATGAAGCATTGAGTATTCGATATTCTGCGCCAACTGCTCATCCTAAGAGCGCTTGCTCATCCTAACTAAGGGCTTAGTCTCTGAAGCAATGCTAGAGACCAAGTAGTAAGCAAAGCTATAAGGATTGCCCAAACTATTCTTCTAACAGCATGGATTTGACAAATCGTAAAAAAAATTGGGGTAGGCTGTGTTATAGACACGGCCGCTAGTTTTAACGTACGTTCTTTGTGCCTTGAACTGAGTGGTGAGTCAACACCTTCTGTAGCAGAAAGCCTTTGACGTTACTGAAGTCGTCCCTTTCACCTGTAGCCCATTGGATATAGCAGTCCTACGTATGCGAAATCTTTACCTTTTTTTTTTTGCAGTATATATTCAATAGATGATTTCAGTGACGTCACGAGCTTCGCGCGGAGACTTTCTGCTGCAGAAGGTGTTGGATGAGTACTGACTTAATGGAATGAATATCATCGGATTTGTCTTTGGAATATCTAACAGTCGTCTATTGCTGAAAACTCGAGGTATAGCGTAAAACACTTTTGTTACGAAAGCGGGGCCGCGAGTCTGGTGCTCACACCGGAAGAGGTATTAAAAACCAGAGTAGCATTATTGGGTTTGTCTGAAAAATTCTCATCCGACGACACCATTGGCTTCTTTTTGCGTTTCGAACTTTTTGACATATAGCGTAAAACAATTTAAGCGAGCTGCGAGCCTGGTGCCCAGACCGGAAGAGGTATTGAAACCAGACTGGTGGCATTGGAATTGTGATCTGGTATTGGAATTAACGAGATCTACCCGCATACATCAAAGACAAAATGTGGGCCGATCTCCCCGTTAAAAAGTCTCCCCACAGAGAGCAACAGGCCCACAACGGCAGCAGTTGTTCAGTCATTACCCTTTACTCATAGTTAGAAAACCTAATGGTAGATGGCGGCACTCCACATGAAAAAAACATTACACACAGAAACAAACTTCACGTCAGGTTCACGGCACGTACATGCACATTCCAACGTGCACCAATTCGTTAGAAGTTCCACAGAGGATCGGTTCGTCTCAACTGCTGATTGAAACCACTGCGGGAGGCGATTCGTGTACGTCGATGAAAAATAGTCATCGGGATTGGTTCTTATCTTCTCGATACCCTTTAATGGAACCGTTGCGAGAGGCCATTCATGGACATGATGGAAAACCCTTCATCGGGATCGATTCCTATCTTCTCGATCCCTCATTGTAACCATTGGAGAAGGTAATTCATCCTCCGATTCGTGTACGTGGATAAAAACTAGTCATCGGGAATAGCTATCTTCTCATTTTCATGATACCTCATCGATTCCATGTCGAGTGCTGATTCATTCCACCTATTCGTGTAAGTGGATGAAAACTAGTCATCAGAATTTGTTCATATCTTCTCGATCCCCTTCAATGGAACCATTGCGGGAGGAGTTTCGTGTGCGTGATTGAAACTAGTCATCGGGATCGCTTCTTATCTTCTCGATCCCCTTCAATGGAACCATTGCGAGGAACGATTCCTTCATAGATTCGTGCATATGGATGAAAACTATTCACCGGGATCGGTTATCTTTTCGATCCCCTTCAATGAAACCATTGCGAGGACCGCGATTCATTCATAGATTCGTGCATATGGATGATAACTATTCACCGGGATCGGTTCTTATTTTCTCGATCCCCTTCAGTGAAACCATTTGCGGGAGGAGATTCATGTGTGTGAATGAAACTAGTCATCGGGATCGCTTCTTATCTTCTCGATTCCCTTCAATGAAACCATTGCGAAGGGAGCGATTCATTCACAGATTCGTGCACATGGATGGAAACCAGTCATCAGGATCGGTACCGGATGATTTATTACAAAGTTGTTTCCATAGTTTAATTGATTAATTAATCCCATCCTACCAAATAAAAGGTCCATTTAATCGACTGACGCCTCTGGGACGCCTTTTTTTTTTTTCTTTTTTAATTATTTTATTTTGTAATTTTGTTTCCGCCATTGTACGAGATGGAAGCCCTTTGTTGTAATGTCAGCCATTGTATAAAATGATTCTTTTTTTTTTTCCCCTTTCATTTTCCTGTCTGCTGCTCCTCTTTCATCCCGGAATGATTGATGATAGTCCACGTATATATAGTTCTTGCTCTCGCTCAGCCTGTTATGACCTTGATTTAGTTCTCTCGTGTGCGGAAAATACTGGTAATGAAAAACACAAAATGAAAGCCATAACACAGCCACCAACGAGATTAGGACATGGCTTTTCTCTGGTTTTTTTTTTTTAATGAAAGTTCAGCCACTACTTTGGATACGCCCTGGCCTCAGGGGGGCCTTCTTGTGACGGCTTTGGATATTACGAGATCTTAACTATGCGTGGGTGAAATTGAGGCCTCAAGACATGCTTCAAACTTAACTGTGTATATCCTTTTACTCCATACACTTGATATATTTCTTTGAGGGTGAGAAATTAAATGCCGATATATCCCTGGGAACGGGCGAAAACGGCGAGTTCGTTTTTAAATACTGTTTCGCGTGTTTCTGACGCCATTTTTTTTGTTCATTTGAACTATTTTCAATGTTTCGTGTTGAACGCATTTTTCCTGTCGAAAACCACTGGGTTTTGTTTCTTGATATGTGCGGTTTTATTTTCGTTACCGACGGTGGTTTTAATGTTGAGCCATTAAAAAACTGTAGCCGCGCCCTGGTTCTTTTTTTTTTTTTAATAGTATTTTTGTCGGGCGGTTTTTGTTAAAAGCGAAAGGTTGTCTGTCCTTGTTTCTCCCCGAAACATGGGCTGTGCTCTGAAATTAATGTTAATGTGTTCATTTCTCTTTATTACCTCCCGAAATGTCATGTAACACAATGGAGAGTAACACCCTCGCTTGACACTTCTCTGAAACGAGTGTCAATCTGTTTTGGGTTGAGTTCTTGTACTCATTTGGGCTTCATAATGCGAGAATTACTTTGAGAGGATTTTATTGAGGCCAGTCGCTCTGAAATATAGTATACTGCTGCATACTACGAAGAACACATAGCCCTATAAGCGGATACATAGTTCTCGAACTGGGAGGGGACGCAAATAAATCACAGTGTGTACATAGTGAACTGAGGGGCGGTGAATGCCCATCCCGCCCCCCACTTTCTGTGCCCAGTTGTAAGAATTTTTACTGAACGAGTTGGGCGATCGTCCCGTCGCCCATTGTCTGTATCCGCGTATGCATAGGGCCCACCTTAGCACACGGCAGTGGGTCTAAAAGTGCGCTTCGCCAACGTTTGTCAGAGGAATCATGAGCCACCGATACTGATGTGGGCAAGTCTGTTCTCGGTGCTTTGAAGTGTTCTTTTGACATTTCTGGAAAACTGCGTGTAAACGTTGACTTGGCCAAGAGAGCCGCCGATGGGAACCACTGGCATTGAGAGAGCTCGTGATGGTGAAATATGGAACAATGATTTTAGCGAATAAGCGTGTGAATTGGTAAGTAGGCACTTTTGGTGAGGGAATAGGGGCCGGAGAATCTCACTTTGCCCGTGGACTATGGTGTTTTCGAGACGGCCCTGGACGTCGGTTGGGGCATGCTTGCCAGGCGTCCAATTTTCGCCATTCAACTGCTTACGTAAACACGGACAGGCGTGCAATGCATTCATCGTATTTGAAGGAGACGGCGCCATCGCTCGTAAAGTTGATTGAGAGAGCAGGCTCAAGTGACTTGAGCTGTTGAACATGGCAAGTTTCGGGTTCTCATTATCATGTTGAAATTCATCTAGACATTCTTAGTTTGACGCAGGATAACACTCAAGTGTCAAGACCTAGGGCAGTGATTCTCAAAGTGTGCGTCGCTGCTCCTAGAGACGTCGCCGTGAGCTGAAGACATTGATACGTACTTATTCCGTGCTTTAAAGCTGCTCTTTGTCGAGTCGGTTCTGGGAAGTCGCGTATGAACTTTTACTAGTACAAGAGAGCCACGAGTGACGAAAAGTGTGAGAATCATTGACCTAGCCCCTTCACACCTGAATCAAAACTGACCGCCGAAAAAACAAAGTTTCATCAAAAAAGTTCGTTAAAAAGTCTCGCCACATAAAGCAACAGATCTACAAACGGTACAAACATTCAATCATTACACTTCAATTCACTTCACTTCTGCAATATAGATGGCAGCAGTGAAAAAAATCAGATACAACTCAGACTGTTAGATACACGCACTTACACTTCCACACAACTCACTAAGTAGTAGATGGCAATAGACCATAGACGGATATAGACTTGGAAGTCTGGGGGGGGGGGGGCACGATGATAATATCAAATAATGATATTAAAAACGGTTGAGATACTCATGTGTACCGCCGTAGCGAAGAGGCTGTGATGGACCACCTTTTTTTGCAGTTGCCAACACTCGGAAAAGCTTGCGCCCGGGATGATGGGGCATGTCCCCGTGCCTGCGTTTCTATTAATATTGTCGAATGAGAATTCAGCGAACAGCAGGAAAGGTTAGTCAAATTGAAGCTGTTTTACGACTGGGTGCCCGTTATTTGGCGAATTCAATCGTTCATTAACTCGCCGAATAAAAATTTACTTGTGATTTGGAGCAATGACGATCGGCAGCTGGAACCCCCTGCATCACAGCGTGATAGGAATTTCAAGGATGTCGGCGACGGTCTTACCCAGGGCTTGACAAATCCCAGGAGCCAGGTCGCCTCGCCATGTTTCCCAACCTTTTTTGTCCCATCGCCCCCCCCCCCCGATGCAATCTGAGGATCCTTTAGGCGCCTAAATTGTTAAAAAAATATTTGGTTGCACCCTAGATCCCACCCCCCCCCCCCCTGATTTGTGAGCCTGGCCGTGCCAGTGTGGCCAATCCTATTTGAGTTATAAATGACGCTGTTGGTCAGTTTTCTTTAATAAATCCGTCATCGTGGATACGCATTACAAGTGAGACTGTGGGGTTTCAAAACTGGATAAGGAATCAGCATGGTCGCTGGTATTTTGTGCTTTCCTCCCTACCTGGCGTAAAATTTTTCGAACAAGGTAAATCGAGTTCCGCTCGCTCGTGATGAGAAATAATCGATTATCGGGTTTTCGTTTCGCTTAAATCTCAGCCACAAGGAGAGAGACTACGTTCTCCATTGGTTTCTCGTTAACCATACCGCTGACATTCGTATCCGTGGGTTTGTCGAGTCGAGGTGCCTGCCACACTGAAAAACGGAAGTTCCTCTCGCAGTACTGAAACATTCTTAACCCGATAGAATATGCGAGACCGTCTCATATGTTCATGCCACGGCTTCCACACACAACATGTGATTCTTAAAAATATGTTTGGGTGGATACTATCGACCACCCGTTAATTACACGCGTGATTCCTTATGATGAGCTAATACAGAAAAGTTTTTTCCGTTTTAAGGATTGGACGAATATTAAGGTTGCCGCTTTTTCCTCTTCGTGTAGAGCAGCGGTTCTCAACCTTTTCTGACTCGCGGAGCCCTTTTCAGTATATAATTCGTATGGCAGAGCCCTGTTTTAGTATATTATTTATATGGCGGTACCCTTTAGGCTCTTTTTTAATCAAATTTGTCGATTTATTTTATTTTTCTCGAGTGGCCGCGGTTAAGTGCACACGGAGCACCGGTTGAGAACCGCTGGTGTAGAGCTTAGTTTCCCAACCTTTTTTGTCCCATCGACCCCCCTTTAGAATTTTTTTTCTCCTATCGCCCCCAACACAATCTAACCCATAGGAATCCTATGTTATACGCGTAGCTTCTACCGCCCTCCTGGAACATTCCATCGACTCCAAGGGGGCGTTAGCGCCCGCGTTGGGAATCACTGGTGTAGAGCAATGTTAACCTTGTTATTACGTGTTATCTTCGCCCCACTATATTGGCAGATTTATCACCAATTTCGTGACGCGTTAGCCAAACGGGATTTCTATTGGAAAAAGTTTTCCCAAAATCAACATTTTTTTTGCCGAAATGTTTAATTTACCTTCACTTGTTAAGTGAAAGTTTCTGGGGAGAAAAAACTGGTTTGCAGAGCTTTAGCTTTCTTGATTACGCTCGGGGTTACAACATTGCTATCAGCTTAACAAAACTCCCAAGTTATACGTTCGGTGAATTTGGCAGGATTCGAAAGTGGCGTCATCAATTCTTAATGCGTTATAACTCCATAATTATTGGTCAAATCAAAAAACTAAAAACACTTTTCCGCATTAGTTTTTCACAAGAAATCGCGTGTGCAATTATCGGGCGGTCGATAGTATCTACCCTGTAAAAGTCACTCCCCCCAAAAATGTACATTCCACATTTTTGGAAATGAAAAAGTTGAATTTTTAAAGCTATAAATTGCAATTTTCCGCAAAATTTTGCGACACTAAATACGGGATATCACTATTTCCCGCTTTCTCCACAATGATATATGGTGAACCGAAGCATGAAGGTATAATTTTATTTGAACCCACATATAGACATTACTAATATCAATTACAGCGGATGAATAATTTTATCAAGTCTGACTACAGGATGAGAAAATTGTATGCAAGCTTTGTGCATTCCGTGATCGCAAGGCTGACCAGCGCCGAAATTAATTAGAGAAAAAGAAAGGGGGCACCTGCCCTTTGCAAAATTTAGGGGGCCGCCAATCCCATATTTTAAGACTTTTTATAGTTAACTGCATATAAATGCACAAAATCACCGAAATTTTAGAATAAGTGCATTTTTTTCTATTAATCGCATTGTGTACAAGAGTTTTGAAGACTTTTACTTTTATCTTTTTATTCTTCGAATTTAAGCAAATTTCTCTCCAAGTTTTTAGAAAAAAAAATATTTCACCATTTTTTCAGTATTATTCATTTTAGGGCACATTTTTTGGCATTTTGAAATGTAAATTTTTCCACTGATAAATGCGTTTTCGCATTGTTTTGCTCATATCTAAATGCACGGAGAAGAAGTCGATCGGGAGCGAATGAAGCCCCACTTCATTGCAGTGAATTAAAAACAACAAATATGTGAGAGGAATATTCTTATTTGTAATCGTAATTATCTTAGCGTTATTTCTGAGTTGGGAAGATAATTTTATTCGTTGATTTTAAGAAGAAAAAGTCACATTGGCTTCGTTAGAAATACGTGAAAAACCGGGGCGTTCTAGCAAAAACGTCGGGACTGTCCCGTGAAATACGGGACGTATAGTCTGCCTTTTTTGACACCCTGTACATTCTCTTATCTAACTGATTAGATAACAGTTTTACTTATATAAATTAAAATACGAATTATATGCCTCGAATTCATGGAAATATCCATGAAGAATGGCTCGAATGCAGGGAAAAACTGCATTCTATGTAATTAATACGACGCAATCAAACAAATGGCCTTGAATGAAAATGTCTGGTGTTGTGAAAGGGGCCCATTGTTTTCGGGGCGCTTGCTTGTTTAGGGCATCTGGTCACCGTTGAATAGTTCTCCTTTGTTTATGGTGGCGCTTGTCTTTTTCCTCCTCCCTTCCTCTGATGGTTAAGTAGGAGACGAGGGAAAAGGTCCAGAGTGCCAGTTTGGTTGTTTACATTTTTGGTGCCAAATCGAGGAACCAAAAATAAAGAAAAATTGCATTTTTTTTTCTTTTAAAAAATTCGTTTTCCAAGAAAATCAGTTTCTTTTTTCCGCTCGTTGTAAACTTTCGACGTTTGTACGGTTTGAACGTGACCTTTTCTTTTCCTCGCTTTTGTCACTTGTTTAGTTGTTTTAGGCCCTTCTTCTTCCAGGGCTATTTATAGAATTGATTCTGTGTTGGGATGCAGTAGAGAGAGAGACAGACTTAAGGAATGGTTTGCGGTCTCTTTAAACACAGAGATTTCTACTTCTAAAACTTGCTTTGCAGAGGCAGCGTACGATCGCTAATTCAGTATAATTCTGTGGTGCCTCCGATGCGCTACGCCGTACATGCTTAACCCATGGTCCGCGGGTCAAATGTGGCCCCCCTCGGAATTGCCTTATGTTGCCCGTGACCTCGAACCTAATTTTGCAAACAGAAACAAAGCGGCGAATTACCAGATCACAAAATATCAGCGGGACACTTCCGTATCACTTGAGTTGCCCGCGGCGCGTTTCCAGATCACTCGAGGGATCGGCAGCATGTTCACGGATCACCGAAGGGACCCCATGGTGCAGTTCCACATCACTCTTAAGTGGCCCGTGGTACTTGTCCAGACCATTGAAGTGCCTCGTGGTGCATTTCCACTTCTCTTAGGTGTGATATGCGGATCATTTCCAGATATTTTTGTGACCCGCAGCACATTTCTTCAGATCACGTAATTCTCGTGAGACCCGAGCTGTATATGCAGATCACCGCGGCACATTTATAGACAACTTCAGCTACCCGCGCTAGGTGTACAGATCAGCGCGTCACAACTTAAGCGTCCCATGGCACATCCACCGATCACTTAAATGACCCGGAATCCATTTCCCAGATCACTTATCCATTTAAGCGGCAATGACGAGATATCTCGCCTCCATGAAAGCCTCTTATTTTAACATTGACAAGCCCAGATATTTTGTAAAAATGATTTTTCAATGGAAACCTTCCCCTACACCACTTAGTTTGAGCCTGTTGCCAATCGAAAGAAAGCCTACTTTATGAAAAAACAGGGGGTTAGTGATTTCTGATTGCCGCTTAAATGGTTGAGTGATCCGGGGCACGCTTCCAGATCACGTTAGTGCTCCGCGACACATTTGCAAACCAATGAAGCGGCCCTCGGTGTCCTAAAGGTTGACCCACCCTTTCGCTATACAGTGTCAAATACCCGAAACACCCGGTCAACAAGGATTCTCCACCTTTTGAGCAGTGCGGGCTACTGGAGTGATTTGGCTACGATAAAGTTAAATGTTTGCAAAAATTAGGGACGTGTTCCGTATTTTTCTCGGTGAGAGAAAAATACGGAATAAAAATACTTTCTCAAGAGTATTCTAGATTTTTCCCGAGCAGATACATCGGCAACAGAGGTAAGGTCAGAGCCCGCCTGACATAATCATAAAACAGCCACGAAGGCCCTAAACCGTAATTAAGGCCATAGCCAGGGTCTTTCGGAAGGGGGACAACCGTATTTCGGCGTGAGTTTAACGAGGCGACGGCCCTCATGCACCAATGGCTTTTTTGGCCGTTACGGCGAATGGTAAGTTCAACGTTTCAGGGACGAATGCGTTTAAACCAGTGGTTCCCGACCCGGTATAGGGCAGGTAACTCTATTTTTGCCGATCTTTTTATACCTGATGCTGGCAACGTCTGGCGTGCGTACCCAGCATGTACGCAGCCTCTCTGCCGTTCACTCCCATCCACCGTTGAAACGCGATCCGTCGCGTGTATGGCGTCATATGTCAGTAGCAGATGTTTCAGTGCTCTTCCCCTCCCGATGTTATGATACGCGTGGCAATACGTCCTAAACAACAGGAGCTGCCCTGCAGCTGATGGTAGACAGACACACATGTGGCATCCAACAATCATGAGTATTACATAGCCCTGTTTTGTTTCGGTCCTGACAGCTAGTCTGTCAGTTTGGATATCAGGAGGGTGTAGCGCATTTCCCCTTTCCTCGTTTTTTGTGGCTTGATTCTCCAATTCCATAGTTAAGTTGGATCCCCCCCCCCCCCACCTAATATTGTGGGCAAGCGCTTTGATTGTGGTTAGCAGATGGCGATGCCAGTAATATTTCGTACACGTATTCCTCGCTGTTACTTTTGAGCATGTTAATAGCCATGGGTATCGTCTTATTTGGGCGTGTGTAACATGTAGGCTACAGCTGCACGGGGCAGCTAAATTTGTGAGGTGGCAACTTTTAGATACAAAAAATTTGAATATCTGCATATGTGTGCGGATGTATTAGAGCAATGTTTCCCCAAAGTGGGCAATATCGCGGTATGCGGGTGATGAAAGTTTCCAGGGAGGGTAGACGCTTTGGATTTAGTATAGGTTGGATTCATTTAGGGGGCGATGAAGAAAATTTTTTTTTTGAAAAAGGGAGCTGATGAGGAACAAAAAGTTTAAGAAACTATGCGTGATAGAAAATGTGATAAATGCGGTTATTATGCATACTTACCAATCGTCGTGGTAAGTTTTGATAAATTTCCCTAAATTTATCACTTTTGCCCGCGATTATGCATAATAACGTCGGGTCGTTGGTAAACATGATAAATCATACTATATGATATACTATACATGACAATTCATTCATGTATAGTATCATTATATCGGGCATGATCGCAAAATTTGTTGTTTTATCAGGGTCCGACTATATTCGTCGCACATACTATACACATTTGGATTTTTTTGGGACATGCGCTGCACTGCGCTAAAATTAACATCTTTCGCCATTTTGCTCCAATAATGTATTTTCGTAGTTTTGTTCCATTCAGGGAGTAAAAAGCGCAAGAACTGCTGAATTACGAATGCTAATTTAGAAACTTTGCCGAATAACGAGCGTTAAATCGCCAATCTCGCACAATAACGCATGTCAAATCGCCAAGTAACGAGCGCTGAATCGCTTAACATCGTGTTGATTTTTCCGAAATTCTCGCACATTTTGCAACAATTTCTTTCCCGAGTGTAAAAAAATTGAAAAATTTTAGTCCATATTTGAACTGCTGCTGTTCCAGACAGCAAATAGTGTCAAGGTGCCAAATGTGCCGAGTAGTCGCAGGGTGTCAAAAGCCTGAAACACCAAAAAACAAGACGTTGAAAAGATGTTTGATAACAAAAGACAGTGCAACTGTTCTATTTTGAAAAGGGGTGAGGGTTAACGAAAATATTCTTGTAAGTTAATTTCGCTGCTCCAATTTATAAATATCTGCTCCGAATCCTATATTTTGCTGCTCCGAAATGGACTTTGTCACTTCCCACCCCTGATTTGGGTATTATGCATAATCACAGATAAAGGGGATTAATTTCAAGATTGTAATTATTAAATTTACCAATTACGCGTGGATATTATGCATATTTGCCGGTGACAGTGATAAATTTATCAAATTTACCAAGACGATTGGTAAGTATGGACATTAATCGATTTATTACATTTACCGTAACATAAATAATAAGGGCTGGACAAATCCCAGGCGCCAGGTCGCCATGAAGACTAGAAATTCGATATTGGCGCCTATAATTTTCTAAATGCGGTTGCTAAATTGGGGACTAAGGGCTTCACAAAATTTTCTGTTTTCATTACGCTTCGTCTGTTAACATGGAGGAAAAGTAAAAGAAAACAGTATTTAGGACCGTTTTTCTTTAGCAAAATACCATGCTTGGCTTCGAAAAAATTGGGCTGGCGGCTATATATATATATATAGTTTCCCAAACGTTTTGCTCCATCGCCCCTTATCAGAAATTTTTTTGACTCATCGCCCCCCCCCCCAACTCGAGTGAATCCATAGGATCCTATGTTAAATCTGTAGATTCTATCGCCCACTTTGGGAAATACTGCGTGTGACCATCGATTCCCAAAGGCTGCACCGCGAAATACATCCATCTGAGTTGAAGAATATTTCGAGAATGGAATTATAATGGGGCGTAGCGGTAAGGCTGTGTGATGCCACGATTGGCAGATTTGTCAGGGCATTTTAGGGTGTCACCGAAGTTCCTTGGAGATCAGAATTGGGTGCCAAGAAACTGATATCCCACTCGTTGAAAACTTTTGACACCTATGCCCTCGTGGCCATTCACCCTTTGCTTTCTTGGCATTGATAATTTACCCACGACTTCTCCGTTCTCAGGACCATTCACTCCCTTGTGTTCGTGGTCATTTACCCATGACTCTAATCCTGGGAGTTAGTTTCTCGCGGCCCTCTTTTGTCTTCATGGTCGTTCATTCTCGAATCCCTTGTTCCTCGTGGTCGTTCATACTCGGGACCGTTGTCCTCTTTCGTTCACACTTGGGTTCCTCGTGGTCGTCTACGTGCTCTTTCATCCTTTCGGCTCCGTTTTTCTTCATCCACAGCTTCCTTGTCTTCGTGGTCGTTCATAGTCAGCTCTCTTGTCCACGTGCTCTTTCATCCTCTCGGCTCCGTTTTTCTTCATCCCAAGCTTCCTTGTCCTCGTGGTCATTCCCTCGCTGCTTCCTTGTTCTCGTATTCGTTCATAACTAGGCTCTTTTTTTTCTCGCTGCCATTCTCTTGTGACTTCCATACTTTCATTCGCGGCTTCGTTGTCCTCGTGGCGTTTTACACGCCCCCCACCTTACCCAAATCAACTTTTACCCTCGGCTACCTCGCTCAAACAGTCGTATATCCGTGACACTCTCACAGCAGTAACAGTTGTGTAAATAATCGGGTAAAGTATTTTTCCTGTTTACCAACTTACTATTATGTTCACGCACATTAATATCCTCAGCTCTCGACAAGGTTTAACGTTATCCCTGGAAGCCGCAACGCATATTTCCGGAGGACTACTGTCATAACCCTATTTTAAGAGTAGCCAAGAAGAAAAGTCTCCCCTAGGGCGGGCTTAGTAGCCTACTTTGTGGTCCGGTACAAGGATAAGCTTTGCGGCACTCTAAATCGGGGTTTCCCAATTCTCCAGTATTCATAGGTACCCTCGTGCACGCTAGATTTGCATTGACAATTGAGAATAACTATCAAACTAGTATATCATCGTCATAGAAAAGTCATTCTTCGATAAATTTGTGTAATAGTGAGTGCTGCCCTGTGGAAATATTTCAAGTGTGCCCACAGACACTTGAAAGTTGGGGCTTTCAGGGCTAGAAAATCGATTATCTACACAGAGCCGCAACTAGGTACTCTCTCAGTCGGATAAGCATACAATAAGCCTTCCCCGTTTGATTTTTAGTAAATTGGTAAAATAAGAATTTAGCGGTTCTGGGTTTAGCTCCCAGATCCACCTGTACCACCATAATTGGGGGGGGGGGAGAAATCAAACCCCTAGGCCAGCCAGAGGTTTGGTCACACCCCCCTAATGCTGGAGGTTCTCTATATTTGATAGAATTTTAAGAAGTCGTCGAAATTTGTTAAGACGTTGAAGTCAGAAGAATTTGTGAATAAGTTGAAGTCGCGAAATGTAATCAAAGTATTTTCATCCATGCGGCTTCTTTAAATTTGCGACCCGGTGCGGTCGCACCCTTCGCACCTGCCCAATTCTGGCCCTGGTTCTCCCTCACGGTTACCGAACTCAGAATGGTAATATTCATCGGAAATATCTTTATTATCGTCGCAGTCAAAGTGAATCGCTACCCTGTGCCAGTAGCGGACTGTTCGATGATTGCGCACGATTGCCTCAATACGTGAATGGTCATAGGTACCGCCGTGAGAGCCATTCGGCTGCTTTTTCCGTCCATTATTCAACCACCCTCTTTGAGATTCCTGGAACAATTGCCAGATTCAATGCGAGTTGTTTCCAAAATAACCATATAAACGCATTTCCTGGCAGGTATCCCTTGGCCTGGAACCGCCGGTTTATTTATACGCGTAAATTTTCTCTTAGTACGGATATTTATTAGTGCCGCGAGTACGCAATTATTACACCGCCATTTCGTTTTAATTAAGGCCCTACTTCTCGCGGGAGAAGCTGCGGGAAAAAAAAGTTGGTTACGGTGTCGTCGGCCCCTCTGGCACCAGATCGAGAACTTTTATGGTGTCTTGTTTTGGTGACAGACATTCATTTGTTACGGGGTGGGAAATCCTGGACCTTTGCCACGATTCGTGTAGGAAATTTGTTCCTTTGGCTCGGCGCGTGCGTTTCCTCCCAGAAAAGCACGCCAAGTATGTATAAATACGTGTGCTTTGACAGGTCGTATGAGTATTAATGTGGGGGGCTTAAGAACAATGGCTCATGAAGACTGTCAAAACATTTCGAGGCAGTGGTTTCCATTCAAACTCTGCGTCACAGTTCCCAGGGGGTATCGCGTCTAGCTGGGGATATTTATGTACGCATGAAAGAGTTATTATAGATAACTATCTACCTGTCTTACGAGTGCCATGGATATCAAACGTTTGTGGACCACAGTTAATATACGATGGAGGCCTTTTCCCACTTTTTTTGAGTCGTCAGATTAATCATCAAGAAAGGTGCACATATCACAACTCAAAAATCAGCATGATGGACAGGACCCTTGAATAAGGTGACCCTCATACAGCGCCGCAACTAGGGGGAGCAGGCGGGTCTCGTGTCCCAGGCGCTAGACCCGAGGAAACGCAAATTTCATTCTGAAACCTCTCCTTCAACATTACAAGCGGGCGTCAAAATGCGCTCTTGCCCCGGGTGACCAAGCATCTATGCATGTGTGGTGTAGCAGTAGTAGGTAGGGCCTCCAAAAAATGGCTCGGGGATCCATGATGTTCTTAAGTCAGCCACCTCGTTGGACAATTGTCCGCTACTTGAGAACACGTCCCATGTGACACGTGAACCAAATTCTCCAAAAACTCCTTGAACTTGTGCGCATGCCAGCCTCCCTCCCTCAGGCCCTGTATTTTATCAAGGTAGTGCTTAAAATCAAACTTAGTCTAGGACTGAGGCAGCGTCATAAATTGGGAGTTCTCCCTCCTCCTTTGCGAAAACTCCGCGGCGCTTGCCAACGAGGGGGGCGCCTCACAGTTTGAGAAACCGTGTCGGTGAGATTTACTTCGAATAAATTCTCGCGAAAATTCACTTTTGAGAAAGTCTCTCGTGGGACTGCACCTCATGTGAATTCATAATGAAAGCTTATACGGATCGTTTGGTGTCGTGTCTCTTTCCGATGCGGGGCGTGGGAATCGGGAACTCGATCATTATTGAACACATCGGATTACGAGTACCGAATAGATGGACTCCTTCGCATTTTGTCTCATTCACATCATGCACGACCCATTAAGGATATCCGCCATTTTATTCCTACGGCGATATTACTAGCACGAAGATGCTGTTGATTCTCCCCTTTTGTAAATGATCTTATTTAAGGCATCGTTATACACGCTGGTTGGCCCGCATCTGGATAGTCTTGGAATGCCGGGCCCGCGGCCAACCTCTAAATTTATTAAAGGCCTCCAACGTGATCCATAAAAGAATCCCCCGAGTCTCCCTTGGGGATCATAATTCATAGAATTTTTTTTCCCCCATTCAGAGCTACGAAAATGACCCCAAACGCATTATTTCTGATTAACTTTAACACTTAAGGACTCCAATTGGAGTCATTCGTTTGCGCTCAAAGTATTTGGCTAATTGCCTTTATTGATGAACTTTTAAAGTTTGTTTTTTTCTCTCTCCCCGTCAGAGGAATTCACCCTCGTCTAGACCGGAGTTGGACTTGGTGCAATTAAAGTGCATCACACACACACACACACATTGCGTATCTAGTGTTCTTTGAAGGTTTTTCAACTGTTTTAAAACAGACGGAACGAGGTACGGATGTAGTTTGTCTGCCACGAGAATAGACTGTTTCCTCCCTTCAACTGAGTCACGTGGCATGCGAAAGGTTTGTTATTGTTTTTGCTCTAGAAAACTGAATGAACGAACCCCTCATTTGGCGACTGTCATTGCTTTGGCGTCTTCAAATCCAGATAAGATAGATCAGTGGTTCTCAACCTGGGGCCATATGGTCCCCTTGCGGTCCTGGGATATTCTGGGGGGGGGGGGACGGCACGGGAGAAAATCAGAAGAAAGGTGATCTACGACAAGGTGGTGAAGGGAGTCAGAGAGCTATGAAGAGAAAAGCTTTAAAAGTGAAAACATGGTTGAAAATTGAAAAATATTACTACTTTCAGAATCCATCAGATTCGTCCATAGAACCAGGGGCATCTTAACCCTTGGGTCTATGTGGGCATGACCCGGGTCTTCATGTCAATAATAGAGGGAGGGGGACTGCACTATATGGGATCTGGTGCTGTTATTTTCAGCTAAGTATGGAGGGCTGCCAGAGCAACGGTTGATGTGTTGGGAGGGTCTATTTATCGTGCAGGTTCATTGGATCGTCCCGTATTTTACACAGACCGTTTTTTTACCATATAGTTTGACTCCTGGTATAGCTTGACAGTGTTTATTGATGATAATCAATGTGAATCCGTGCCTAGCCAGGATTTCAGAGATTGATCTGATTTATTAAAATTTCATTCATAATAAAAAAAATAGAAAGTATCTCACTCTTGGTACAGGGGGCCACGAGAAAAAAATGTGATCCATAGGGGGCCATGAGCTGAAAAAGGTTAAACACTGAGATAGATTAACGGGAAATGGAGCACGCTATTCCCGCGTATATCAAAAAAAAATGTTCCAGTGTCACAAATATTGTTTTTTTTTCGGGACGTTTGTACCAGATTTCTCGAAAGACTGATTATATTTTTAGAGATGATGATTACAAAGGAAGAAAATTCATCTCTTCTCCCCACGGGGAAAACAGAGTATTTCTCCCCTTGGAGCTTATATACGTTGCTGCCAAAACTCGAAGTTTGGCCAATTCGCGACGTTGACCAGCCCAGTTGACCCAGCTAATGTCCGAAATTCGGGCTTTCGCCGGCCCAAATCGATCCCTATATGTGGTCACTAAGATATCGATATTCAGATTCCTTTGATCGTTAGGGTTAACATAGCTAACCATAATCATTATGGTTAACTATAGCTAATTATAAATGGTCATAATTATCAAAAAAAAAAAAATTAACGCGGCGATAACCAGAATCATAGGGATCGGTATATAGGTACTGGCCCCAATTCGTTAGAGGTTCCGCAGAGGAATATGGACAAGGTGCATGTATGGTTTAGTAGGTACTCTGGCCCCTTCGTGAATTAGTCAACTTCAGGCTTGGGCAGTAACATATATGTTGAAAGGCTCCGTACATTCGCGCGTGAGCTATTAGTTGATTGCTGCCGCCGTGCATATACGAAGCCTTTCAGCATATGCACTGAAGTGCCAAAAGTCATGGGATACCTCTTAATATCGTGTATATATTTTATCCGGCGAAGTGCAGCAATATAATCCCATGACTTTTGGCAGTGTATATACGCTCCAAGGGAGAAACATCCTGTTTCCATAGCTTAATTGGTAGAGCACTTGTCCGGCAAACGACAGAGACCTGGGTACGAGTCCCCGCTGGGGGGGGGGGGGAGCAGAGATGAATTTTCGTCCTTATAATAATCTCCAAAAATATAATTGGGGCGATATTTTCCACTTTGGGAAACACTAAGCTATGGAAGCAGATAGAATATTTCAACCTCGGAGCGTGTATATAGGCCGATATATGTTGAAAGGCTACGTACATGGACGGCGGCAGCAATCAACTAATAGCTCGTGAATGACATGTGGCCATCTGGTGGCCACATGCATATAGAAATGTCCTAGTACTTGAACAACGTTGGAAGTTCAGTTTCTGTAGTGACGTCATCTTATGTCGGAAAAAGCAAGCAACTGTTGACTGATTCGGTTACAGCTCGACGTTTATGTAATCAGTCCATACGTGCATCTCTTAAACATTCCTCTGAGGAATTTCTAACGGATTGGTACATTAAATAACGTGTGTTTTTGAGTATGTGGGGCCGTAATGAATTTGTTTGAGTTATACGTGTTTCGTGTTCTTCAGCGATGCTATCATCTGTTTCCCATATTTCTAATTGAAAATGACATAGCCCCCCCCCCCCCACCCGAATATTTGTTGGATGTGCCATCTAATGCTGACGGAAGCTTGCAACTTTCGACTGTCCCGAATCGTGTGCTGCGTTGGCGCTGCCATCAATCCTTCAACTTTCCTCTTCACAGCGGGATGGTTCTACTGTCCTCGGTTATCTTCCCAAGCAAAAATATACCGGCCTCTTTAACCGGCAATCTTAGTATTGAAAGGGAATGGAAAGTTCGGTTGCTGTAGTGGCGCCATCTACCGCAAACGAAGCGAAGCAACTTTCCACTAGTAGTGGCCGCCATCTGTTTGCCGCTCCGAAGCTGAAAATGACTACTCGCATTTTTATTTTTCGAACCTGGCAACCCATGTTGGCCTGGCGTCCTAGATGGGAAGACGCCGCCCTCTTTCGCTAAGACGACCCTGAAACTAAGTTTGAATCGGACCGAGTTTATATACAACCATTCTTTTTACCACTCCATCTTTTTCAGAGAATAAATAGCTTCAGTTGTCCTGAAAAAGAGATGGGAGAAAAGTACATTCATTCCCTCCCCACCGTGGAAAGTGATACCAGTTTTTCTATTAAAGGGTTGTGTGTGTGTGCAGTTTTTGCGATAATATCGAAAGAAAAGCCTTTGACCCTCAAAAATAACCCTTTCCCCCCGAGGTCCCACGACGATAACACCAAAGAAAAGTCTTTGCAAACTATATAAAGACCTTCCTCTTCCTTTGTTTATTTGCCTTATCTGGGCCATCTGAGTGAACTTGTATATTTACAGGGTTGATAATATTATTGGCAGGAAGAGTTTTTAGGGTGCGCTTACTGGAGGGTACATTTGTTGCCCTTGGGACACAAATGTGGTAATGAAATCAGGCCAGTGCCTGGGGGTTATTATACGTTCGAATTTCGGTTATGAATGAGTGAGGCATGTGTGTGTAATTCGTCGATTAATTTACTTCTCCGACACCTCTAGGGGTTTTAATCTCGACTCTTCTCTTAATATGGTATTATCATACTCAACGAACTTGTTAATCTGACAAATGGATCTTAACTGGTGTCGATATGGCCCCCAGAATGTAGGTCGAGTCGGTGGTGACACGGAAGATTAGACTGGTGATGCGGTATGTGACTACTAGGTGTTTAATAGATTTGCCACATTCTAGCTAACGATGATGGATTATAGTTCCGCGAGGAAGTTCGCACTTGTCATTTAATGTGGAGGGTGGGGGGGGGGGGGGGGCTGTGACTAATAATGTTTTGGATTTAATGATTTGAATTGAATGTGTGTAGCGTCAAATATTTCGTAATTTCAGTGGCGTTTTGAATCGGTAAAGATACGCTCGGCTGTTAGCCATGCTTTCTATGCGACTGTATACTAAGTGCTAATGCGGTCTTTATCTGATCAACCGTCCGTCGTAGAGGTATAGTTTCAATTTAAAAAAATGCTCAAACCGCTTTCAAAAATTACCCTGCACCAGTTTGGAGAGTGAAATACAGTGTGTCACGAAATAAAAGTTCTAAATTTTTATACGCCCCACCCCCGTGCTCTAACTTCCAATTAGAAAGTTGTCCTGTCTCTGAGGCCGAAAGATATATATGTATGTACAAATTCCTATGTACAGTGCCGTAACTAGGCAGATCCACCCGCACAGAGTCCCTTTTGCCTCCACTGGGGCAAAAGGGAACAAAATGCAAATTCTGGCACAGGAAAGGCTTGTTACGGCACTGGTTATGTATAGTATCTTCTCATGATCGAATGTACATAAGATTATAAATTATTTTCTTTTCTTTTACAGCAACATGATGGGGAGTGCGATTACGCCACTGCTGCCGGCGATGTACGCCAATGCCGCTATACCTAATGTGAGCGGATAAAGAAGCTCGAGAGTCTGATCCTGATCACGCTCTCTCTGTCTCTTCTCACTAGATCTCTCTCCGCTTCTCACTAGACCGAACCCGCTTCTTCTTCGCTGCAATCCAGCTTCACACCTTGCTTCTCTTTAGTTTCCTCCAACTGTTCTTCTAACTATACCATCCTCCTCCGTGCACGGATCTTCAAGAGGAAACAAAGGAAACCCCTTATTCGCCCCCCTTCGGTCTATCCGCCATCATGATGTCCAGCTTCCGGCCGTCTTCGTCCGCACACCTCCCGGACCAGTGTAGTAATAATGCTGCCGCCGCAACGAGCTGTGCCACGGATACTACTACTGCTGCTGCTACAACATCAGCACCGCTACTGAAGTCTTTGATGTCGATTTTCAGTCACGTCCATAACGGGAGGCGCACAGCCGCTGCGGCTTCCTGCTGGACCCTGGTCCTGCTTATCCTAACAGCTTCGTTGTTTCCGATTGCGACAGCCGCGTGGCAAGATGAAGTCAGGCCCAAAGTTCGTATCATCGTCGATCGTAAGTTGTTTACTTCCTTTTGTCGTTTCTTTCCCACGCAATTTGTGAGTTTTTCGTGTGTGTGTTTGGTATGACTGATTGCGGTTCAGCCAGTATGATTAGATTTGCTTTTTGTGGGGCTTCTCTTGTAAAATTTCTTTAGTTTAAAATCCTGCTGCTATATAGTTCCACATTGACGAACATCTGCGTTTATAGCTATATAGTCAGGGCACATTCATTTTAGGTCCTGTTTTTTTCACAGATAAAGCATTGTTTCATCTCGTGCAGGGGTTCCCTTGCTTTCATCTTAGTGGCAAATGGACTTCCTGGCCTTCGTCTTATTGGCACAAAGGGTCCGTGGAGAGCAAAATTCTTTATGAACCCCCTGGAATAGGCCAGGGTTGCAGCAAACATATTTCTCCGGGAAAGAAAAGTGTAATGTTTCGTTCTACTTTTCTAGAACATAGTGCCTATAGTCAGGGTTGGTCTGATTTTGCCTAACCCAATAAAAACCCACCAATATGTACACCTTGAAACTGCAGTTACTCGCAAACAGTATGCTTTCTAATGGTGTTATTGCATTGCCATACTTATTTAATGTAATTTAGATTATAGGGGTTAGAGGGAAAAACCCTTGAAAAAAAACACATTTTATAAACCCATCATCATAAGATACAAAACGATTTTGACCTCCCCCCCCCCCCCAAAGATTTTCTGTAATGAGCCACCACTGATATAATTACATTAATAATTGCCATGTAGTACTAGGTCTATTATCTTTATGTAGGTAGGCTACAACATATATAACTTGCTTTCCTCATGCTTCAGTATCATAAACCCTGAAAAAAAGGGGCTTTTTGCCAACCGCGCCTATAGGCCAGTGATATATTGGCATATGTGTGCTAATATAAATTCCAAAACTCCTATGTTCTCAGGTTCTCCAATTTAGTAACTGCACATACAGAGAGCAACAGACCCATAAACAGTACAAATTATAGGTCTGTAAGTAATTCAGTCATAACACATCGCTCACCTCACTTCTGAAATATAGATGGCAGCACTGAAAAATCAAACACAAAACTACATGCGCACTCAGACTATTAGGTACACATGCTTACACTTCCGGTATTCACTAAGTAGTAAATCGCCCATGGATGGTGATAGACCAGAGTTGTGCTCGGTTTGAAAGAAAGAAAGTAACTGCACATAGAAAATTTCAGGTGTGTTCCAATTTTTTAATCGCCATGTCGATATGCTGGCTGGGATTCGTCAAGCCTTGGTACAAACACTAGAATGCCTTCATCATATCCCTGAAAACATTGTTTAGGGCAAACATTTTTTGGAGCGGGTCGCAGATCCTTCTGTGGGCCGGATAGAACCTCTAAGCGGGACGTAGTTCGCTCATCACTAGTTTAGTGTATGAAATTCAAAATCTACATTGACTACAATTAAGTCCCTGCGTTTCAATGAAATCAATGTAAATGTGTATTTTCCCTCGTATATGGACATTATTTACAGATACATACAGTGATCTGAATTCGAAGTATCGGCGATAAATCTGAAAAAATTGTTTCCTTGTTCGCATGTTAGAAATGGAAAGAAGAAGAAAAAAAGTAAACTAGATTTTTTTCCCTCCACCCCTCACTCTGTCTTCCTGACCCGTTCCTATGTGTTGTTTCTGTCTCATATTGTCTCCCCCTCTTTCTCCCTCTCATATTGTCTAGGGATATTGACATATTGAAAGATAGGGTTCATTCTGCAGTAGGAGATTACGGAGGAAGGAAAAGCGAAAAAAACTTCCTCCAGCAGCATTCCTTGGAAGATGTTTTTTCTTTTCCCTGCGTTTCTCCCAACTGAAGAATGAAACCCCCCGTTTTCGTGATGCAGGCTAGAAGCTATCTTTCCGTGGTCAGACAATGTAAATACTATAGTAAAAAAGTGCATAGTAAAAAAATACATTATATGGGTGGGGGAGAATCGCAAATAGGAATATAGAAATGATGGGGAGGGAGAAAAACTTGCGTTTTTTAAGTCACAATGACGCTTCGCGATTGTAAGAAAACAGGTGAAAGAAATAGAGAGAGCTTGGACTGAACTCAATGCGCGTTGAGACGAGATATCTCGTCCCTGATCGTTAAAGGGTCAATACTCGCTCTCGAAGATGATTTTTCCATGGTGCAATTTTAAATTGAGCGCACTGTATGCGACATTGAACGTTTTCGTATGCAATCACAGCTAAACGAATGATACCTCCTTACCTCTTCTTCTCAAGCTAACTTCTCCTACATACACCCCCCCCCCCCCCAATGTTGTTCGTATCTCTTCGAACGGAATCGATGGTACTTTTGTACAGCGTTTGTGCGAAGATACTCCACCTTCCTCTTGAGGATTTTTTCTTTCTTCTCCTCTGGAATCGGATGCCGGTTAGAAAACATTTCCTCTCCCGTGTAGCCATAGTCTTAAAAGATTTAAGGTTGGGGGAAGAGAGATTCCAAATGCCTGGCTCTCTCTCTCTCTCTCGAATCTTTATATATATATATATATAGTTCGTCTTTGGAAGGAAGGAAGTTCCGGGCAACGCCATGAAAATTTCATGGAACTCCACCGAGTTCCGAGGCAGTTTCTACAAACCGCTGCTATATACGGGTAACATGGAGAAGAAAACGCTTGAATTGTTGCTGTAGCGGCTTCTATTTAGTCGTTTTCAGCTCCCGTTGCTACCTACCTTTTACCTCAATTTGATGTATATTTTTCGCTATATAAGCGGTACTGGTTTCAAATATCATTTCTGTTCCGCGTATCCATTATTTATGAGCATATGAAGTGTATATCAAAGAATTTTCAGCAGTCCAATAAACCCTTTGGTGTTATTTGGGGGCATCGTCATTGTTTTATCATTATGAAATCGTCTATATAAAGGGATTCCCAAATTTTTCAAGCTTGCTGTACCCTCTCTTGGGAATGAAATTAGAATTTTGAACATCGTGGTATACCCTTTGCTTCATTTCGCTACCTCATAAAAGTGGGGAATAACAGATTACTGTGTTCGATATAATTTTGTCTAAATGCATATAGATTTGCTGATAGGTGGAACTGCAATCTGAATCAATTGAATTGCAACTCTTCGAAAAATATTCGCAGCAAGCGCATATTGTTATCGCGTGAAAAAATTGGCGATAGGTAGAAATGTAGTTTGCAGTTCCATTTGATAAATCGCAAAATTTGGCGCTTGTTTCGATGATTTGGCGTTTATCCTAAGAGGTTTAATTTGGTAATCCGTATTGTTGAATTCGCCTCGGATTGATCTAAATTGCCTGGAAATGCTGCATCCTGTGCACCTCAATAAATTGCCAAATTTGTGTGTGTCTTTTCGATGATTTGGCTCCTTTCTAAGACGCTTAGGTATTTGTGTAAACCTTAATGTCGAATTCGTTTCCAATCACCCGGAAGTACATGATACTATGTTTACGTGCATTTTGATTCGCATCGCGAATGAATAGACGCCAAACATCAAGTTCTCAATTGACAGGAAAAAAGTTTGGAGATTTGGCGAGTAAATCTCTGTGTCACGCATCTTGCGGTCAGAAATTAAATAATGCGCCTCCTCTCGATCTACTCGGTTTTTTTTAGGGGTTTCCGATCCGCTTCCGACATAATTCCTAATTATAACTATTATTCGATCGTATACACTATAGAGCGAACCAAATTTTCAGTCTCGTGAAATTCGTTATAACGGGGTTGGAGTGTATGTAAGAGAAAATGAAATGCAGCCATTGCTCTTTGTAATCGTCAATGAAAGGTTAACAAGGGTTACGCATTGGGGGAAAAAAAAAACAAATACACGGATCAAGTTTCAATCAGTATCATGTTTGTATTACCGAGAGTCTCATAAAACCATCTTCACGGTGTTTGATATCAGTGTAATATCTTTTATGGATAGTCGTCGCCATTTTGGCGACTTGCTAGCGATAGTCATTTCTCGTGAATTGAAAGATTCAGTAGTCCCCCCCCCCCCCCCCGCCCATATGATAAGTATCTCTTTCTTATCGCAAGAGAAATTTGTGAAGTTAGTGCTCGGTCGGAAATGGAATCAGTCACTTAGGATCTGACTGAATAGATGACATATTTCGTAACTCAGCTTATGCTTTTCCCATGGACACCAAATCCTGGAGAAAAATCCTACGGCCGGGATCTTTTGTAAGGAATGCCCTTGGGCAGGATTTTATTACGGCCTTCTACCCATGAACATATAGTTTGAAATGACTCGGTAACTCCCTTGGCTGGAATTGCTGAATGCTGTATTCCATTATTATTCAGTCACGAGTAGATCTATTTGAAATGCTGAGCTGACTCGTCCAGCCCATCTTTGTGCCACAGAAATGTGGCGTCAGTGTTATCGCTAAAGTAATTTTTTTTTTCTATTCGAACCATGATTTAATACATCATTTCATACCACGCTGCTCGTAGTTGTAATCGATAAAGCTTGGCAGCAAGTGACTAACAGAATCATGATTTTGGTCCAAAAACAATTGTGGCGAGATTGGCTTTGCTGGCAAAAGTTTCGAGGGCTTTGGCACTGAGAATATAGATGAGCGGTTCTCAACCTGTGCTAGGTGTGCATTTCCTAGGTCCCGCGGCCTCTTCAGAAAAATGGAATTAATCAGTAAATTTGATTAAATAAATAAAAGAGAAGAGGCCTACGGGGTTCCGCCATAGAAATTTGGTAATGAAAACGACTCCGCGGAGGTTGAGAACTGCTGCTATACATAATAACCAACGAAACTATAGTGTAGACATCAATCATGACAATTCGATTATTTATAGATATGACATCGGCTCCGCCCCCAGTATGAGATGTAAGCAATCTCTTAAGCCCCGGGGGCGCGGTAGCCCAGTCGATAAGATACTCGCCTAAAGTACCAAAGGATGTGTAGAGGTGTCTTGAGTTCCGTGATACCCGGTTCGTCCTTGTCAGAAAACTTTCCTGACACGGGGTACAACAGAAACGGCGACTTGACAACAGGAAAAGTTGCTACCCCAGGGAAGTCCCCCATCGATGTATTAGCGCGCCAACCTCTCGATGATTATAAAAACAAGCCTGCCGTTCGGAACCGGCAATAAATTGTAGGTTCTGGTCTAATTAGCCCTCGTGTGCAGAAAATGACCTTGGTGCGGCAAAAACTATCTTGAGCCACGGCCACACCCGCCTGGGCCCAGTAGCCATTCCCAAATATTTGCCTTCCCCCTGATGCAAAGAAGCGGCATAGGTTGGCCGCCCACTGTCCCGGCTTTAGGCACAGTATCCCTTGGCGAATATTTGCTTTCAGAACACTCCGTGTTGTGACTGCTGGCATTCTTCGACGAATGTGTGGCCAGACTGATTGGAAGATCGGTAAGGAAGGCGACGCCTGTGACTTGGGTTGGAAGCTCTGTCTGGTAGTTCAAGTTCAAGCCTCCCAATACTGTGGTCATAGTGACGGACTCGCATCGCGAAGACCCGATTCGAGCCACAGTGGTGGTCGGCTGAAGTTTGTTTTCTGTGGTTCCCAACCTTCGAGGCGCAAATGCGAGTCGATCTCCCCGTTAAAAAGTCTCGCCACAGAGAGCAACAGGCCTACAAACAGTACAAATATACAGTCACTACACATCATTCACTTCACTTCTGAGATATAGATGGCAGCACTGAAAAATCATACACAACACTAGATACTCACTCAGACTGTTAGGAATACACACTTACAATTCCGGCACAAATCGCTAGGTAGTAAATTGCCTATGGCGACAGACCTGAGTTGTGCTCGGCATAAAAAAAAATAAATAAAAATAATAAAAAAGCCTCCCAATACCTTCCAGCCCCCAACTTTTGACGATCATTGCCAATGATTGAGCGGCCACACCACTACTTTAATGACCAACCTTGGAACATATTGGGCCAGTCTTGACACGAGTGTGGGGAAATTAATGGGTATTGACATCTAAAAGATTCTGATCATTGGTTCGGGCAAAAGAAATATGCTTGAACCCTAAAATATTTAGTTGATAGTAGATATACACGTTACTGCCAAAGCTCGAAGTAATGGCCAGCTCAGTTGACCCGGCAAATGTCCAAAATTCGTTCTTTAGCCGGCCCGTCTATGTCGATCCCCATATGCGTATCACTAACATATCGGTATTCAGATTCCTTTAATCGCGTTAGGGTTGCCGTAACTAACTATAGTAATTGATTAGCTATGGTCAATTATAAATGGCCATAATTATCACACAAAAATACGCCAACTCGACGATGACCCCGAATCACAGCGATCGATATATAGGGGCCGGCTAAAGAACGAATTCTCGGACATTGGCCGAGTCAACTGGGCTGGCCACTTCGCGAAGTGACCAACTTCGTTCTTTGGCAGAAACATATATATATCGCCATGGCGATCTCCGCAATGGGGTTTGTCAATCCCTGGTTATAAAAAAGGGGCCTACTTAGAAACGTAAACTCGAAGGGGTTAGAGAAAGTACCGACAACAATGGTTTTTTTTATCAATAACGAATTCAGTTCAGTGACCGTGGTTTCCCAGCAATGCTGAAGCATATATTTTGCCACGGCAATCGTTCATCCTAAACGTTAATTTCCGAATGTTATGTTCCGGATCCTATAGAGGGTGTATGACCCAAAAAAAGAAACCATCCTAAACATTCATTGGCCTCTTCAAATCTCAAGATGGCGAATAAGAAAATAACTACTGTAGCAATATGTGTATATACATATTTTTTTTTATTCTGCCATCATCCGCTAAGAAAAATGATTTTTCTTAAAGATGGAGGCCAATGGAGAGGAATAATAATAATATAAAAAAAAGTCGAAAAACAGGCCAGACAACCCCGGCCATAGAGTGAGTGAGTCATCTCTCTCTGTTATACACGATGCACTACGAGAGAAAGTTCTTATTACGAGAGAGGCCCGGTCTTTCATTACGCATGACGACGACGATGTGAAGGGCCCCACCCCTAAGGGCCCTTTACTCAAGTTATAAAACATCCGAACCGTGACGATTTTTACGTGTAGAATTTGCGTACCTTGGGGCCACTTGCAGGGAATTGGAGTCCGCCAATTTAATTGGATCGATGGTAGCTAATAACACGCGGAAAGTAAAGTCGAACTGGGAAATAACGACGCCTAGGCTTTACCGTCGTCAGTCCTTATAATAACACTGCTCGACTTAAAAATAAAATTCATGTTCTCGGAGATATTTCTTATACAGTCGAATCCCGTTTTATCGAATACCGTTATAGCGAAAATCCTATTTTAACGAACACTTTTCTAATCCCCCCAGATAAGTTTACATAGGAACAATGTAAAAATCTGGGATTCCTTTATAACGAAATTTCGTTATTACGAAGTGATATCTCCGGTCTATTGAAGTTCGTTATCGCGGGATTCGACTGTACATATATAAAGATATCTCATTTTTCTGTGATTTTAGGATGATATTGGGGACGCTGATTTCTGGCATTGACTGTGTCGGATTTACTCTAATTTTGAGATAAAATAAAAATTAAATTTTCCAGTATTAATATAGTAATATATATATATATATATATATATATATATATATATATATATATCACAGGTGCTAATGCTTCCGATTTTTTTACCCGGAACCGGGCCGCAACTAGATGTTTGGTCACCCAGGACAAGTGCGCACTTTGGCGCCCTCTTGTAATGTTGAAGGAGAGGTTTGAGAATCTGCTTCCCCCTCTGGCCCAGCGCACGAGACCCGCCTCCTCCCCTCTAGTTGCGGCCGTAACCTGAAAGCCTGATTTTGTAGCCTTATTAAAATCTTCCAATCGGAAACCAGATTCTTCGGATTTTTCGTGTCTTAATAGAAAAATTCTCTGATTATGCTCTGCAAATGCCCTAAAAAATCCCTCAATCTTGGCGATGTCGGCATTTAACAATTAGCGGCATTTTTGGCGAGAATTGGCGATGCAGTGTTTGTGATTCCAAAAATTTCTCGCATTTTCCCACGATAAAATCTAGTCATCCAAACCGTAATGAAATTTCAACTTTATTCGCAGCACAGTAAAACAAAACCCTCTCTTGCGGACACTCGCGGGACAAAAAAAATTGCCTCTGTAGAAGAGGGGTGACCTTATCGGGGGGGGGGGGTTCTTGTATTAATTGTATTATATGGTATTAACAGTAACTGAAAAATGGTTCTTTATTTGAATATAAATGAAATTCTGAGAATATGAGATGCGTTCAAAGTCGTGAAAATGCACATGTACGAAGTTAAAATTACTGAAGAAATATTGTACATAGTTTACGTACGGAATTAACATCTTTTGGAAAAACTGATCAGTCGCGGTGGAGGGGGGGGGGGGTTGCCGAGTATCTCAACCCCTTCGAAATGTACTTCAAGCTGAGCGTTTCCAGGAAAATGTAATGCATTGAATTCATTTGTAATAGCACGAACTCCAATTTTACGTTTTTCACAAATTTTTTCCTCTTAGAGATAGAGAGTGACTAGAGCTGGCCATATATTAAACACCGTGAGAAAATATACGAGCACAACCAGCAAAACGTAGCCTCAGATTCTAAACGTACATCCGAATTGCGAAACATTAGCGAACTTCAAGCCAATATTTCATTCAAAAGCAGCCAACACTATGGTAAGTTGATCGATGTTAAAACTTTTGCTGCCGTCGGTTGAGCATAATGCGGACCAAAACTGCAACTATTGGTGTCCCGTACTGGGGTTTCAGTCCAATTTAACGACTGATGAAAATGATTTCCGTTACCGTATCCGAGGGTGCCCGCTAAACTGGGGGTTCGAAATACATTATTCAAATACGATTTTTATCGGGATATTTTTTATTTGGCCGTAAAACAAGGTGACCGTTAAGAGGGGGTTTTACTGTATATTTCATTGCATCTGACTATATTTTCCCATACTTAAAAGCTCTTATATATAGACAAAATTTCGCTAAATCGCAGATGTCGTTATAACCGAGTTTGATTATGAAGCCCTCCCACTTCCCCGAAAAAATAGTCAAACTTTTCTTAAGAACGGTAAAAATAACTTCACACAAAAAAGAATATCCGAAGGGACTCCAAATCCATCCAAAAAAAAACGGGGAGGGGGAATAAGAAACCGGTGGGGCCCCTTCATGCACTTACTTACCTTAATACTTTTCCCTTTTCAGACAATTTCTCTTCAAAATCGATTGCTACAGAAAATGCACATTCCTATCAGAGGAGGGAGCTTCCCTTCTCCTCCCCCCCCCCCCCGCAACCAGTGAAGAATAGAAATAAATGGAGTGGGTGGGGGGAAGGAAATAAGAAAAAGGGAAAGGAGTGTCTTGAGGAACACCAGAGAGGAAAAAGCTGCGTGCAAGGAATTTTTCCCGGATCCTTGGTAAAGCTCTCCTCCAAAGAATACATGTATACAGTCGTACTGTAATACATACAAGAAACAACAACTCCGGATAAAAATAGAGCGATGGCGGAACGTGCTACTGGTCAGAAAGTAGAACAACCATTGGATTGGCATCGGTACAAAGACTGTACTTTTCTTCTGTCGTCTTTTCCCTCGGAAACAACGCACTACAATCAATTCCGATTCCTCTTGAAATCCGAAGCTTGGGAATCACATTAAGGTACTGTAGGTCCCACACGACTCTTTCCCCGTGTTGGTACACCCTTATCCAGAGCCCGATTTCCACATGCGGCCCCCATGTTTTAAAACTTATAATAGAATAAATAATATATAATATATAAAAATATAATTACAAAATAATAAAGAATATACAAGGTGTTTCAGAAAGAATCGCCCATTTTTTGAAATGCGTATATTACGAAAAATATTGAACACACACACTTTTAAGATTAATTTTATATTCTACAATATTTTTTTTTTACAAACCAAATTAGAGGTGCTTAATATGTCCACCTTGGGATGCACGGCATATGTCCATACGGTAGTCAAATTCCTCCCTAACTGTTGCCAGCATGTTTGCATCCACTGCGAATGGGTTTCTATGGACCCATGTCTGACATGCGGGGACAACATTCAATTAGATTTTGAAAAAACTGAAGGTGGGGGGGGGGGGGAGGGGGTTTGTCAGAGTTCGAATTCATTCCTTCCCACCCTTGTCAGCAAAACACTGACCCCCCCCCCCCCCCGTCAGCGAAATTTCGTCAGCAGCTTAGAATATTTCATATCTTCAAAAGGGGTAGTTGATGACGTAAGCAACCTTCAAACCCCTCCCCCCTTGTCATCAAAAGTCAGCAAATCCAAACCCCCTCGATGCTGACGTAATACTTGAACGACCCCTTACTTAAGATATTTTCCCTAACGAGCTTGAAGCGACCACCGATAGACAGCGCCTTCATCTCCATCCCATCTCACTAATGGCAGTAAATTGCAATACAGCGATATGGTTAGAGTTGGTGTTTGGCGAAGTAGTAGTAGTACCTAAAATGCCATCCAATAATCCTCTGAGTTGGAGGGAGTGTAACTTCGATAACCCCCTGCATATTTTAGAATCACTTTCATTACAACATTCTTCTTCCCCCCCGAACCGTATAAATTGCATTTCAATTTATTTCCGAAGAGATATCGACGAATAAAGAATTCGTATACAAATTTTTAGGGGCTCCCTCTCTAGGAACTTATTTAAGAGAAATTAAATCGACTTTGCATCAACAGTATAATAATGACAAAACGTTCTCTCTCTACCCGGAAAAGAGAGATCGATATGGTCTTAATTAGCTCGGCTTCTAAAGTTTTATGAGAGGAACAAGAACTAAATCATCTATTAAGAGCCATCCAGGTGCTGTTTACTCGTCCAGATCTCACCGGAAAAAAAAGGTGTCCAGGCTGTATATTTGGCGTGTAAAAAGATGGAGACTATTATTATTATTTTTTTTTGCTGCTTTGCCTTGTATTCAATCAAGCCCCCCCCCCCCTCCCAATTCCTGACCGTTTACCTTCTCTCTTGGTCTTCGTCGATGGTTAATGGGGACGACAGAGTGATTAGCATTTATGAATATTCATCATGTTTTGCTTCCCGCGCGCTCTCTCTCTCTCGCTTGTGCACACCAAGTGCTGCCGGAGGTGTACTTTAATATCTATTTCCCATCCCGAGAGTGAACTTGGGGTTCAAAAAACCGGCGGCTAATTGCATGAGGTGGAGGATGCTAAATAAGTGTTTACGCTGCGGGGCTGTTTGTTAAACAAGTCTTCAAGAGTAAAGACGTCATCTGAGTCTTAGGTTCTTGTGAGGGGTCCCCCTGTAATTTTTTAAGGGGTTCGAGGGTGGAAATTGAGTAAATTGGAGGTGTGGTAGAAGATTGAGGTATTCCTCACCCCCCCCCCCCCCCTGTAGGGGAAAATAATTATGTGAAGAAATGAAGCGGATGGGTAAAAACGTTGTGGATAGTGTTAGAGGTTCGAACCCAGCAGAACCCTTCCCCCTGCAACATAAGAGTGAAATTTCTATCTTACTATATGCCTCCCTCCCAACATTCTGCAGTCGGACCCCTAGGCTAAAATATTGCCGAGTCTCCGCGTCGGATTTTTCACAGGCCCCCCACACTAATTTATATAGCCGAAAACTAACCGTTCTAAAAGGGCACCCCGAGACTGGAGCACTGTCCGCCACTTCCTTGTGGAGGCCATGATGGGAGTGGGGCCGGAAACAGAAAATTTATATTTACGCTATACATTTACTAGGATATCTATTTAGGGTGGAAAGGGTCTCATGCGCATGTGGTAGCCCTGGAAAATGGAAAAGACAAGAAGGATACTCCCTGCATATAGAAATGTCCTCTCCACTGTTAATACAAGATTCATTGAAAGACTGGTTATTTATTAACCAGAGTGTTCCAATGAATCTTGTATTAACAAGTGGAGAGGACATTTCTATATGCATGTGGCCACCAGATGGCCACATGTCATTCACGAGCTATTAGTTGATTGCTGCCGCCGTCCATGTACGTAGCCTTTCAACATATATCGGCCTATATACACGCTCCGAGGTTGAAATATTCTATCAGCTTCCATAGCTTAGATTAGTGTTTCCCAAAGTGGGCGATAGAACCTACTGATTTAACATAGGATCCTATGGGTTTACTTGAGTTGGGGGCGATGAGAGGAAAAAATTTCTGATTAAGGGGGCGATGAAACAAAAAGTTTGGGAGACTATGGCTTAGATCAGTGGTTCTCAACCCTTTTTTTGTCCATGGCCCCCTTTCAACCATTTCTCATTCCTGTGGCCCCCTTGCGGACATGAATAATTTTCTACTCCCCCTTCCTTTCTCCCCGCCCCCCCCCCCGTTTTCCCATTAGAAGATAGTTATTCAAAAATTGTCTGAAGTGTAAATATTTTTGAATTTAATTTGATTAATTTTTAATTTATGAAAATAACGAAAAAGCAAAATAAACATAATAGAATACAGTAAAAATAGAATAAATCCCTTGGCGGGTCACAAAGTGTCTGTATCATCGTAATGTTACTTTTTGTGAAGTTTATTGTTTTGTGTTTTTCTCAGTTTGATTTATATGTTTTATGTGTTGTGTCAGTCCAATTAAATATATTTTTAATCAATATAAACTCTGCGCTTGGAGACGGCACAAAGTCATCAAGTTACTGTACTGGATGAAATTTTTATTGTTTCCAAATTAGTTTTTTTTTGTGTGTAAATGATTATGGTTTCATTGAGAAATGTCAGTTGTAGCTTCCAAAATATGTATTCTTATAATGACGAAAATCGCAAAAAGTAGTAGCGCAAGCAGTTTTATTAATTTTATTCTCTTCGTGCGGATAAAACTAGTAAAGAGGGAGTAGCCACACAAATGAATCACAATTGAGAAGTTCAACCTTCCACATCGTTTTCAACAATAATACATGTATCAAGGATATAGGTTCATGTTGTAGCCCTACTATGAATTTAAAAAAATGAACTGAAATACGTGTGAAAATTTTTTAAATATTTGTTTGAACAAATATTTCATTCATTCCCGAGAAATCATGTACAAATACAAATACAACGCCACAAACAGGCAAATTGCCGAACGAGGTGGCTGACTTAAGAACATCATGGATCCCCGAGCAAATTTTTTTGGAGGCCTTGCCTACTACTGCTACACCACAAATTTTCACTGAGATATTCCAAGAAATTTGGAAAAAAACAGCATTAAAAGAGGGGAAACCATTTTACCCTCATTGAATGCTGTTTTTTCCCAAATTTCTTCAAGTTTTTGAATTCACATATCTCGGTGAATATCGCACTTAGAAACGTGAAATTATTTTAACTAAAATAATTTCACGTTTCTAAGTGCGATATTCACCGAGATATGTGAATTCAAAAACTTGAAGAAATTTGGGAAAGAGACGGTAGAAAGAGTTGTTTTTTTTTATTTTATAACTATACGACCCCTTACAACATGAATGACATATCTGAGTTGGACACGTGATTTCGATACTTTTTCCTAGTAGTTGGGTACGTCTCTAAGATTAATGGCTCACCAGTAAAGTGTCATACACCCTGTTACCCATGCAGCTTCCACATAAACGTAAAAAAATAACTTGAGACGAAATACAATCTCATTGTAACAAATACCATTACAACGGGAAAAATATCGTTTTAACGTAAACTTTTCTAATCCCTCGCATAGGTTTACATAGGAACAATATAAAAATCTGGAATTCCTTTGTAACGAAATTTCGTTATTACAAAGTAATTTCTCGGGTCTCTTGGAGTTCCGGTCTAATGGGGTTTGACCAAAGCGTATTAATAAAGGGTCTTTAATACGCTTTGGGTTTGACTGTATTTCCCCCAAAAAAAAAAATCTGACATTTTTGCAGTAAAGTAATAGAACTTCGGCAATTTGATCTGAAAACAGTCCTTTTTATAATGATTATGTCCTTTTTACTTTTATAAATTTAGGAAGGAAACAATAGGAAGAAAGGGTGGGGAGAAAAAGAAAAATGGCCAAGACGGGCTCGGTTGTGCGTAAATGCCTCGAAATTCCACTTGTGCGCAAGGGGATTCGTGCCTCACTCTCAGTTTTATGACAAGATTTCACATTTATGAGACGTTTGACTACGGGCACGAGATTAATCTCTATATATATATATATAGCTCTTTCAATATTAAAATATTTCATTTATACGAAGCACAATTTCAATTATTTGACATTTTCATTTTGATTCGAACTCCAAATCTTTGGCATTTAGACATCATTTCCAACTATCAAATCCAAGTAGTTTTTGCAGATTGTGAAATCGCGTCGCTGAATTGGTTTTGCATGCGTGTTATCAACGCTAAAAACCATAAATTTTAGGTTGACAGATACAAAGAGACGCAGTGAGCGGGTTATGGACATTTCAAAGTGAAGACTTACGTGAGAATTTATTGCACTTTTTTTAGAAATCAGCAGATGCAGTGAGTCTCTAATCAACGGATTTAAATCGCTTTAAATGTAGTCATACGCCTTTTTAGAATTTTTTTTCCAAAAAGACTAAAACAACAACATTTCCACAACATTGTTCTTGCAGGATAGGAAAATTGCATTGAAATTATTTAGGATGCTGCAGGCCAGTAGTAGGGCAGTTAAAAGGAAGCATTACAGTATCGATTAAAAAAACTTTTAAGATGTGGTGTCAATCTTGGAGGAAGTCCCAATACAGGGGCGGCTCGAGCTTACATGCCGCCCGGGTGCGAAGCCTCACGTGCCGCCCCTACTGGCGACCCTGCCAGGAGGCTGATAGGGATTCGGTGGAGGGCACCTGGAGATAAACCTGATTTTTTTTTCAGAAGAAAGCCGCACATAATTGTTTACCGTGCAAAATGTGCGTGACCATACATCCCGCTTTTGAAGTAGAAAATTTTTTGTTCTAGAATTATTTTACCATTCTTAATAAATGCCAGATAACTTAATCCTTGAAAGAGCACATATTTTTGTGATTCATCATCACTTATCCTGTGAATATGATATTTAACGGGGTAATTTTTATTAAGAAAATTTTTTCAAAGGTGTTTCTGGTATTCCAGGGGTGAAAAACTAAAATTTTCCTTTGCCTTCATTTGACTATTGTGGATCAAATTCTGAGTGAGGGTATGGGCCCCTAGGCTGGGATCTTTCGCAGGCCCCCTCCCAGTCAGATTCCTCATCCAAAAAATTAGGAGAATTAGCCCGGGCTCTTGTGGGGGGCCATGGGTGAGGGAACCAAAATGGCCCTTGTAATAGAGTACAGGGGTGGCGCTTGGCCACTCGGGGCACCGCTTAAGAGGATGCTAAATCCGGGGTGAATGGGTAAAAAAAAATCAATTTTCCAAAAAAAAAACCAAACTGTCGGCTCTGGAGGGGGGCAAAATCCAAAATGAAGGGCCGAAAAAATGTTTTGTTAGGAATTGTTTGGATAAATTGTGAGGGAGGCTACATGACCTTCTAAGGGTAGGGCTGACAGGGCTCCAGCTTGATGCCCGGGACTACATCCTTATAACTTTTCTTTTATCATTCTATAAATTAACTGTAGAAGGGGCCCCGTGGAAAATCGGGCATGGGCCCCACGAAAGATTTCCTGACACAGGATGTAAGGCTATGGAGGGAGCAATAGGTAGGAGGTGCAAAAAATAAGTCCTACACGGGTACAGATTTTGTCTCGAGCCGCCCAGATAGCTTACATTCTTGTTTCTGGTACGATCAGAGGCCTTGTCTATTTTCTCAACGTTTCCGTTGTCGAGGTATAGGAGGACTCATAGTGCACTCTAAGTGCGATGCCGTGAATTTTTACTGTGTTAAATTTTGTTGTCTTAAGTAAAGTCTACGCTGCCGCCCTTTACAACCTGCCGCACCCCTTTCACCCTCGCTTAAGCCGCCCCCTGTCCCATTACATTATCACAGCAATGTAGTTTTAAAAAATTAAATTTCGCGGGTATTTTTCCTCATGTATGATTTGGTCTCTTGGTGTTCGTTATGACTGAATTCGACTTTATTTCTTTTCAGCAGAGGCAATGGATTGGCACCCCCTTTCAAAATTCATAAAAAATACCCCAGAGCAATCATTCTCTATTTAATTTTTATAAATATATTCCCCCATCAGACCACTCAGTGCTGGCTGAAGATAGCTTTGTGCTAAACTAGGTGGCTATCCGTCTGTAATTGCATGAAAACGATGGATTTTTTACAAGCTTTCATTTTTCACCCATCTACTTCTTGGATTACATTTACTACCAGCACTCAAAAGAATGTCAATGAATTATCAACAAATCTTTGTTTTCTTTATGGCAGCCCTCTTTGAATGAAAGGTCTGAACACACACAATTTTCTGTCTTTACAGTTATTCCATTTTGCTTAAACTTCTTCTATAGTTTGTGTCAGGGCCTACTATCACCCCCAAGTCGTAAAACCACCGAGATCACATGAATCACTTTTTTTTATTTCCTTCTTCCTCATGTTAATGTTACTTGAATGGGGAAAAATTACGAAAAAGATATTCTATGCACTTTTTGTTTGAAATTTAATTTTTTTAGTCACTCTGACTAAAAAAATTTAATGTCAAAAATTTCATCGTGGCCCCCGTATCAGTAGCCGTGGCGCCCCTTTTGCAAGATTTTCATCCGTGGCCCCCGGTTGAGAACCACTGGCTTAGATGATAGAGCACTCGTCCGGCAAGAGAGACCGACCGTGGTTCGAGTCCCCCGTGGGGGGGGGGGGCAGAGATGAATTTTCTTCCTTGTAATCATCTCCGTAAATAAATAGCTAGTCTTTCAATGAATCTTGTAAGGATACTCCAGTTTCCAGTCTATTCAAGCGCCCTTCTGAGAAACTTTTTAAAGATAAATTTTGAGTTCATAGCCTTCAAATAACATTGAAATTAACAAATTGATTATAACATATAAAGGTATTGTCTTCCGAAATTTCAAATTTACAAAAAAATAAATTTTTGATCGTTGGAAGGGGGCACAAGAGAGAGCGCCCCTTTATGGCCCCCCACCCCTTGTACGTCTCTGATCCCTCCCACCAATATGCGTTAGGATTCACAGGTGCAAAGCTGATGACGAAATTTTGCTGGCCCGGGGGGGGGGGGTCAAAAATGGTTAAAAATTCACTTACGTAATACTTGAACGGCCCCTTACGACTTTTAATAACTATTACAAATTCAAATAAGTAACATTGAAAGAATGGGACAAGTACAGTAAAAAAAAAAAAAATCGGAACAACGAAAATTACAGGTATGTTCCGTAATACGGGACGAAGAGCGTCCGTCAGATTGTTTCACTCCCATTTTACTGGTCCTTGTTTTCAGAATATGTTGAGGAAACACTGTTGTAGTATTATAATTGCCGAGTCCCTACAGAAATGTTTTCGCAAGAAGCCGCAAAATGACCATGCTTCGTACATCTAAAGCATGGGCACCTCTTGGAAAGACTCCCGTCATATGTAGTGGTTATCCATGACTATGTTGGTGGTGGTGGGGGCGGCCTCAGTGGATGAAAAAGGGAGACACAGATAGAATCTCTTGAGAAATCCGATCGATCGATTTCAGAAGCGTTGAAAAGGAGCTCACAGTTGTAGCTGACTTCCCACGGCCCCCTCCGTGTATATTAAATTATTATTACATTATTTTTTTCACGCTTGTGTCGGAGGGTGTGTGTGTGTCATTAGCGACACATGTTCATTTTTTTCCCCCCTCCTGATATTTAGCTGCTGGTGAGACAATTTATTTTTTTTTTTTTTTCGCACATGAGATGCGCGTGTGTATCGGAGAGGATGTGTTATCGATCCTCTTCTCTTATTTATGTGTTATTATTATTATTTCTGCTCGCGTGTTGTGTGAAGGGAAAAGGATGGTTCAGGGTGGTTTTTTTTTAGTTATAAGTCATGAATAAAATTGTGTGTATTTTCGTGTGTGTGTGTGTGGATGCTTCGTGATGTTGGATATTATGTGTCTGGCCTTGTGTTTATCGATTTTTCTGCGTGTGTTTGGCTGGTGAATAAGCTTCTGTATTGTTTTTATTCAATTTTTTTTTCCGATTTTAATGACATTCTGCAATGCCTTTTTGTGTGTATGCGCATTAGTTGTCCATAGATTGTTTCTATTTTTCGTAACACTTTGTAAATAGCAATAATATCAAAGCTTCTTTAAGACTAAATATAAAGGCTCCGTGATGAAGACTGTTAAAAAGTTTCTGTTGATGGGGTGTTTTCAAATTATCTCTTTGATATTACGGTAAATTCAGGTTTCCTTGGGTTTCTTGTAACCCTGTTTTAAATCGTCAAATACCTATAATCGATGTTTTGAATTTTTTTCTTTTGTCAAGTAGATATATTGAACAACCATAAACAATTTTCTCCCCGTTAAAAGGTCTCGCCACAGAGAGCAACAATACAATTATTCAATCATTACACTTCACTCATAGTTAGAAAACTTGATGGCAGATGGAAGCACTACACACAAGCATTACACAGAAACAAACTTCACGTCAGGTTCACTACACATATGCTACACACCCATTCCAACATGCACCAATTCGTTAGAAATTCCGCAGAGGGATGTGGACGAGGTGCATGTCTGGTTCGGTAGTAGTAGACTGCAGTTTGAAATATTAATTTATCAAAATTATTAAGTAAAAGATATTTTTATATTCTAAATATTTTGGTTTGCACTGGAGTCTGTTCCGTATTAAAATTAAATTGCTGCATAGCATCCCATAAGGGCAGCGATGCGTAAGTAATTTTACTCATTTATTCACACTCATAAAATATCTTAATACAAATCCAAAGATTAAAAATGCTCTTTTTTAAGCTAAAATGCTATTTTTTCATGAAATATTTTTTTTATTTCTGAAATTTTCCCATAAATCCTGAAATTTTTCCTCAAACATAAATCTTTATTTATTCTGAATAATATTTTCTGGTCATATCTCCCATCAGTTCTGATATTATTTATCATTGATTCTAGAATAATTTTGAAATTACATCTTTCTCGAATACATTTCTCACAGGTTTTTCCCTCCTCCAGCATTTCTGTGAATTCTGTAACTTGCAGGGATGGACGAATAAGTGCCAGGTCGCCATGGTAACCAAAAAAATTGGTGTTGGCGCCTAAAATTTTCTTTGTGTATTTCTAAATTACATGCTGAGAGCAGCACAAAATGTTTCGGATTTATAGAAACACATCTACCAACATGGAAGAAGGTCAATGTGTTCTGAAAAAGACAAGAGAAGAATTATTTTGGATCTTTTTCTTCGAGTAAAAAAAAATTTTGGCTCCAAAAAAATGTTTATGGTGCCTAGATTTGTTTTTGCGATTTCTCCAGCCCTGGTAACTTGAATTCTGTAAATGTAATGTAACTTGTAAACTTGTGTGAAGAACTTGTGTGATTACTTGAAGAATGTAACTTGTGTGTGTTTTCGTCAGCGGGTCATTACAAAAATCCTCGAGGTAGCTTATGAAAAGCCCCCAGACTCGGATATAATGGCACATTTGTCGCCGTTTCTGCTTCTGTTTTTAAGGACTTTCTGAAGAAATTCTTATAATTAGAGCTGAACATGTTCAGGGAATGTTCATCAATTTATTTTATAAAAATCTTACAATCTTGAAATTTATAAAAATAATAATTTTAAAAAAATGGATATCGCAGAGTGATTCATCTTGACTAAAGGGAGCTGTCAGTTTGTTTCAACATTGCGATTCACTTCAGACAGAGGCTTAGGCTCTCCCTCTTCCCTGAAAACTGTTTCAATCTAGTGTTACAGAATCTCGGTACCGCCGCGCATCTTGTCATTAGATTGATTCTCCTCAAAGAAGATTAAGGAAAAGAGGGAGAGAAATCTTGGGTAAGAATCTCTGGGCGTTGGTTGGTCTGGTTTTTGTTTCAACAGACTAGATGTCTTTCGGTTGAAATCTTATACTTTGCGGTGGTGGTGGAGGAGGCTCCGTGCGCTTCTATATCCCCCCCTCCCTATTATTTTTCCTCTGATGTGGATTCCACGATGGTATCCGATGGCGTTTCCGGTTCCGTGGCTCTTGATGAAATAATTTTATTTGTCAATTGAAATGATTGTTCTCCATCGACTCGTCCTATCCGAACAACTGTCAACATCCTTGTCGACATTTTCTTACAAGGAAAAGGTCCCACAGAAAGTTTTCAAAAAATTACCCATGATTCTCTACTCATCCAAATATGCACAAATGTATAAAGAAATCCGAAATTATTGCAAGTCACTTAAAAAGAAAGTAAATATATTAATATTTTTAACACCGATAGAAGCCAAGAAATGAATTTAAAAACCCTGCAACCCTAGAGTGTTAGTGACGCCATTTAAACAACACATGATCGAGTAACAAAGAAAGCGGAAGGAAGAGAAATAACTAATTTCTAGAACAAAGAAGCCCGAAGAAAAGAAGTTTTTATAGATATCGCCAAGAAGCGAAAGATGCGATAAGTAGCCAACCGTTATCATTTTTAATAATTTTTTACAGCTTCAATAATTGCATTACGGCGCTAATTTTTTTTGTTTTTGTGTGTTTCTGGGTGAGAGGAACGCACTTAAATTGTTTCATAATTTTTGAGGACACCACCTTAGGACCTTTTCCTTGTTAGTTGTTTTTGAATGAGGCTCTCGTATCATACTATTAGTCATTTAACGACAGTCAGATCCGTTGATCTCTTTGGGAACTTCATAACGGGGTGGTCGGCTGGCATTCGCGTCTGGAAGTTCGATTTGGAGATATTGACAGTGACTCGACAGCACTTGTCGATCTTTACGCATCAAATACCAAAAATCTCTTAAATAAACTTGTAAAATTTGATTTCATGAATCTCACGGTATACTTTATCGGATAAGGATCCAGTCGGTGTCCCAGCATAAGCGGTGGAAGGGGGGAAAACGATCCTTTCTCCCTGGTATAATCTCAGAAGTAGTGGTCACACCCGCCAGCTCTTCCCTAATTGTAGCCCCAGGACAGGGCCTGACCTCACATCATTGAAGACCCAATTATACAGATTTTGCAAAGCTTAGACACAAAATTCTGTTCATAACCAGCAGTTTAAAAGCATTAGAATACCTTAATTCAAACATTACATTCACCGATTTCGAAGGCAGATGTGAAGCACGATTGGAGACGGGGCCGGTTCTGGACATTTTTCAAATGTAAGCGAATAATATTTTGGTGATAAAAGAAAATCGCTCCTCCCTTCCAGTTGGCGCTCCGAGTCGGTCTTCCCACCCATTTGGCGCTTTCTGCGGCCGCGTAGTTCGCAGGATTGAAGATCCGGCCCTGATTGGAGAATGGTGAATTAGGAATTTTAGGATTTCCCCTTTCAAGCAAAGCATAATTTGAGGGTTTCTCAAAAAGATCAAAAATTTGAGCAAGCAAAGTGAAATTTGGGTATTTTTCATTCGCACAGTATTTGAAGGATTTCTTATTCAAACGGAGCACAATTTAAGGATTTCTCATTCAAACGGAGCACAATTTAAGGATTTCTCATTCATTCAAGCAGAGCACAATTTGAGGATTTCTAATTCGTACAATTTGGGGATTCTTCATTGAAGCAAAGAACAATTTTTAGGGATTTGTCTATGACGAGACGAAAAATCGGAAGAATCTGGTTTCCGACCGGAAGATTTCAATAAAGCTTAAAAAAATGGGTAAATTGGAACCATTGGCACCAATGAGTATGACCTTCAGTATAACCTTACTGAAGTATCCTAAGAAACAAGTAGAAGAGTTGGACACACTCATCTGGAAACCATTTAGGCAGCCATTCGTTCATTCACCGAGATCCATCCAAGCAGACGATAGCAAACCTTTTCCCACTACCACGTGTCCCCTGTGCAAACAAAAAAAAAAAACAGAATAGACAGAGCAAATACCAGACCTGCCAGCGGAAATGAAATTCGAATCACGTGACAAATATTTGACCAGCGGAAGTTTACAAGTCCACACGAATCACCGCCAAAAAAAAGTCAGAAATTTGTTCCCCCCAAAATGTGGATTTTTCTTCCTCTTTCTTCTTTGCACTTAAACCAATAAAAGCTCTTCAAGGAAAGTGAGTGAGAGACGAACAATCGTTTGGCTAAAGACCTATGGGGATCCTTGAAAATATTGTGATCACCCTCCCCACTTCTCAAAAGTCCTTGTTCATGAGAGGGTGCATGAAAGCATCCATAGTGAGAAAACAAATGGCAGTATGTGGAATGTGTGTGATGTGTACTCGGGAAGCAGGGGCTGTACTATCTCTTCATGCTTATCAGGAATCCGATCCGTATCCCCGCCGATTATGACAATATAAGCATGAAAGGGAAATTTCCGTACTAGCGGCATTCTCCCTCCGAAAACAAGCATCGTATTTCTCCGAATATTCGGATGACGATAAGGATAAGGGAGACCCACTTCTTAAGCATCGGATGATCGTATTCTCTACTCGCCATCGCAAGTGGAAAATACGAAAAATGAAAAATTTATTTCTTGGATTCGGAAATTTATTACGATGACTTAAGTGGTGTTTTTCCTTGAAAGAAAATTGCAATTTCATCGGATTTTTACAATTGATTGGACGGATTCAATTGGAAATCCAAGTGTAGTATACAGTGAAACCTCGCTACAACGATACTCGATATAACGATAATTCCCTCTAAAGCTATATTTTTTCGAGATATTTTTTCACGGTATATTTCTCGATGATATAATTATATTATTCTAAAATTATATATATAAAATAAATGAAGCAAAGTAATAATCACCCACGTCCATCAAAATAGGCAATGGAGGACAATACATTATTATTCCAATGCGATTTTGGTAGTTCCTTATGAAGTACGGCTTAAAAAGAACTTCAGTAAATTAATAAGAATGCTGAAATATCCTTCTGAATAATATTTACACGCTGAAAAATATATTTTAATTATAGAAATAACTCTTCATATACTCTTATTTCCCATCCTCCCCATTAAAAAAAATAAAAAAAAGTATCTAGCCGATACCCCGCTAACACCTTCCATTTTTGACGTTAAAGATTGTGGAAAGAAAACAACAACAAAAGGTTCTGCACGTGCATTAAAAATGAATTGCGTTGCCACCGTCGCTGAACAAAAAATTCAGTAAATGTATAGTAGTAGTTGTATACCCCAAGCTTAATTTTGATTGGTCAGTGGTCGATCGGCCAAAGGGAAAAATCGTTTTTCCCTGTGTAGAAAGCGATTTCTTTGATTTTCCCTCTTTCATGTCACGTGACGTTAAGGAGTGACCCTACGAATAATTTCTTGGTATCGTTTTTCGGATTATTCTTAACGTCATGCTTATGAACGGATGCTTATAATTCGGATCGGATGAGAATAAGCATGAGCAGGTAGTACAGCCCCTGGTGTCGTAGCAGACACTCCGTATGCTGATTGGCGTCGCTCATTGTGTGAACTATGAGCGATGCACATCATAAATGTTTGTGACTACATGTAAATTCACATAATCGTTAACATGGACATGATAGGGGGATACCAAACTTCCGACTGAAACTTGGTACTGTTATGAAATCTCTGGTTCGTATATACCTACAGATTGGGTGATCAGATATACAATAGGATAAATGTCAAACAAACCAGCACATCTGTCAATTTCCACCTACTGTCATCATTACTCGCCATATAAATAGTACCAATTGCCGTCAAATATTACCAATTCTCACCAAATTGTTTAATTATAAACAAATAGCACCCATCAACGCCAAATATTACCAGTTCTCGCCAAATATTACCGGTTCTCGCTGAATAGAAGTTCCTGCTAAATGTAACTAGTTCTCGCCAAATATTACGAGACATTACCCATGTCTGGTAATATTTAACGTGAGGTTTACCATCGCCAATTGGCGACACACAACTCATTCGGGAGAAAAAACACAACTCGGAACGGTTCCTAAAAACAGGACATCTGGTCGTTATACTAATAGACGCAATGCTGATACCCAGTGATGGGTACCGAAATTAAAGATGGGTAAATTGAAGAGGGTACGCTGACGAAGCTCTGAAAAGATTTCACAGGTGCTTTTACAGTTTATAAGTCATCATATTGGAATCTCAAATGCAAAGCCACATGTTGTCACTAACCTTCGTTATGCATTGCCTATTTTGACGCCACCTAGCGAATTAAATATCAACGATCTCTGCTGATCCCAAGTACAGGTAATGCCCTACCGTTTCTTCTGAAGTTTCGTACACTTACGTAGATGGAGCCACCAAAAAACTCCACCCGTTAGACCTGCCAGATGAACCAGAGGCCGTAGCATAGGCTGCAAGAGTACCCTCGGATAGAAGAAAACTTATAACCTGCACATACACGGAATGGTCCCTGGTCCGGATCCACAGTAGTAGGATCCTGATATAACGAACATCTTCAGAAGTCTCTTTGCGTATATTTAAGTTAATTTCAACCCCAATATAACAATTTTCTCGATTTAACGAATAAAACTGTCGATATTCTTTCATTCGTTAAATCGGGGTTTAACTATAACTCCCAACAATCTAAAGCAAAATCTTCAAATATTCGAGATCAGGAAAAATGATGAAAAAAGGGAGGGTTGACGGCCACAGAATCATCGAGTACATCACTGAACTGTAAGAGTAATATCAAAACGCGATATAACCGACCCCCACATCCTGGCTACGCCACTGTGAATAAATGAAGTGCGACGGCCGAAAGCGCGCTATCTTAACTCGATTAGTTCACACTCGATTATTCAAATGTTCCCCCCCCTACACCCAGCACCACTATTACGCCACTGAATTCCCATACCTCCATCATGCATCACACACACACACCGCATCATTGCCCAGAAATTCCGGGTATATATATATACCCGTCAAAATTCTCACGCGGATGTGGAAAAGCGGGAGTCCGTCCTCACCGGGCGCTTTCGCTTGTCACATCAGTCCCAACGATAACAAACGGGAAAATAAAGGGCGGCGAGAACTGGGGGGGGGGCGGTAGGCTCTAGTTCCTTCTGATTAATCACGAAATGGCCACCACCCCGCTCCCGTACACATACACACACACGCCATCAGTTCCGACGCACGAATCATTTCCAACCATTGGACATTATTCCGACCCTGTGGAGAGTGTGCAACAGTGCTCTCTAACTCTCTCTCTAACAACTAGGTGAGAGGCGGGAGTCGAACCCGATAGCATCATTCTCTCCTCTCGGCAAACACCAATCGAATTATCAATGCCATTAACGATAAATGCATTCCCGACGTCGACGACACGGGACTTTCCAGAATGCACACACACCAACCAACCAATGGAAGCAAAGGCTTTTCCCCAATCGTTAAAACGAGCTCCACGAAATTCAGAGACATAAAATGCATATATGTAGGTAGTAGAGGGGTGCTCAGTCTCCATCAAGAAAGTCCTCGCCGTCACTTTGAACGTAACCAACTAATCATCAAGGTCGGTGCGAGCGAGAGAGAGTGTGTGTGTGAACTTTAATTGGAGCGGAGAAGAGATTATTCAAGGCAAAGGTTCGAACGCGACCGGGGCATTAAAATAATTTACTACTTAAGATCAGGGTGGTTGGTGCCCCGGGTAAAAAGCACCACTGGCGGGTTTTTAGTGGAACCTTATCTAACGATTAAGTATCATTTGCATAGCCGTTCAAGAAATTGAAAAATTCCAACGGAATTTATTCAACAAGCCTTTTATAGACCAAGGAAAGTTACAGGGAGAGGGCCCCTAGATGGGCAGTTGTAGGCCTATATCAAGTGCTCAACCTTTAGGAAAGTGCGGGCCACTTCATTGGTTTGAAAACGTATCGCGAGCCACTTGAACAGTCTGAAACAGCGCCGCGGGTCACTTAAGTGATCACCGTTGAGTCACTTCAAGTTGAGGTTTTCAACCTTTAGGAGAATGCGGGCCACTTCACTGATTTGAAAACGTGTCGCGGACCAGTTAAGCGATCTGGAACATCACTACTGGTTACTTGAGTGATGTGTAAATGTTCCATGGGCCGCTTAAGACATCTGAAATGAAACACCCAATCTATAAATATATCACGTGTTACTCAAATAATTTGGGGGTGTGTCGAGGTGATATGTAAATATGGCGTGGGTCACTTAAGCGATCTGAAAATGTGCCACGGGCCGCTTGGCAGATCTGGAACTTTGTCGTGGTAACCTGTAAATATGCCGTTGTGTGGGGACTTTAGTGATCTGGTAATGTGCCGGGGACACTTAAGTGTTGTTCTGGAACTATGGCAAGGGCCGCTTAAGCAATCGGGAGACATATTCACGAATCAAGAGCTTTGATTATAATCATCTCCTGAAGAGAAACTTCCCGTACGAGAACTTTAACATACGCTTTGCATGAAATAATCATGATGCTAATCACCGAATCATTGACCGAGAAGACAGATGAACGCCCTATATACCTCCTGAGTAAAAATGAAGCGTCTATCCTCAATGGTTTAAGTGTGCTGTGCTGGCAGGACTCTTAGCACGTGGCCCGGGAAACATCTCATTTTTTATACTATACTCTCAACATAGAGGCAGCCATCACCAAATATCTCAGTCAGCCTTGGGATCGTGTGGGGCACGATGAGCACAACGATGCTAGCGGAAAAAAGAAAAATTTTATTCCAACAAATCTAACTTTAAACCCTCTAACTTTTCTTTCCAGAATTGGGCAGAGGGGGCACATTATCCTTTATTTCATCTGCACAGATCTTTTGTTCCTCTGTGCACTGAATTTCGATATCTGTGCGAAATGACAAAAATAACATGCTACTTTATAGAATATAGGGGATTTTTTTTCTCTGAGCTGCAAAATAACTATGTACATGGGAAGTATTCTCAAACTCTGAACGCCCATATTTTGTAAACGTATTAACCATGAAAGAATGGTGCCTTAGCCATAAAATTTTATCTAAAATATGCGTTCTAGAAAATATTGAAAATAAGTGTACAGTATTCTAGAAAATATTGAAAATAAGTGTACAGTATATAGTGTGGACAATAAGTCCGTAAAAACCTTTAAAAATGAATGAAAACCGAAATAAAAAACGGTTTGCAGGGTTAGCATCGCTAGGTCAAGGCAATTTTTTTTAAGACGGGGAAAAACGCAAAAACAGCCGATAGGTGGCGCTGATACGAATGGCACCGGTGGAAATATGCGAATGAGGCGGTTATAACAACTTGCGCTCCTAATCCACGACCAGTTGTAAACCGTGTAAGTGGATCTGCTGCATTCTGCCGTTGCTGGATTTGTGACTCGGCTGCAATGTGTGGTCACGTGGAACACATAGCCCTACTGCTGCAAAAAACGATTTCGAGGCATTCTCGTTATTTGCGTATCTTTTCTTCCCCTGTTGTATGTCAGCGCCACCTATCGGCTGTTTTTTCGGGGTCCTTTCCCCCCCCCCCGTCTTAAAAAAATTTCCGTGACCTATCGATGCTAAGCCTGTAAATCGTATTTTTATTCCGATTATTTTGGCCGGTTATTATTCATTTTTAAAGTTTCTACGGACTTCTTGCCCACCCTGTATAACATCTCAAAAACTTTATTAAACTGGAACTTCTGCTGTCACCTATCAAATAAAAAAAACACTATTATTCTTCGACTGAATTTGTGACCAGTTTTTAATTAATGTGCCGCATGAAAAAACAATTATTTCATATTGAAATTCTTTTGAGTAATAATATAGATTATCTCAAGTTTGCTGCAAAACTTTAGCAGTTGGTGTTTGTTTGCCGTAAAATAACTTTAGTAACATCGGTACGAAGGTTGCCTTTCTTACCTCTTCGCGAGTCTTACTAACGTTATTTTACTGCAAGTAAACACCAACTGTTAAAAATTTGTATCAAGTTTAATAATTAGATTTATGTTATTGCTAAAAAAATATTTTTATTAACATAAAACCTTTTTTTTTTTTTTTTTCAAGTGACACATTAACTGAAAATTGTCACCGATTTCAATCGAAGAATTATAACAGTTTTGTTTTTATTTGTTTCACCCATGTTGTTTGTTTTCTCTGAATGGAAGAAGGAAGATATGCAGTTGAATCCCGTTATAACGAACGCGAAGAGACCGGAGGAATCACTTCGTTGATACGAAATTTCGTTGTGAAAGAATTCCTCTTCAGGTTGCCTAGCATTGTTCCTATGTAAACTTATTTGGGGGATTAGAAAAGTGTTCGTTAAAACGAGATTTTCGCTATAACGGGATTCGACTGTATTGTCTGATTCCGCATTAGACTCCAGAGCCGTCTTGAAGGATAGGCCAACCAAATACGGTCCGCAGGGAGTTCTCGATTGCATTGGGGGCACTCTACAATAATTTGATCAGGTGCCGCTTGGGCGAATGTCTCGTTTTCCCATGCAGAAATTCAAACAATTGACGAGGGTTACATAATTTTAGGGCCCCTCCGATCAGGAATTTGCCGGAGCCTCTCCTTCAAACTAAACAAGCATGCTGTTTATAAGGGTAATCTGCAACAAAAACCCTATTTCAAAAGGTTTCCTACAACCATGATGCAAATTTCAAGGGTCTCCTAGCAAAGATACTATTTTCAACGTTCTCCCACAACGTGGACACCTTTTTTTCAAGAGAAGAATGGACGGGAAACGCGTTATTCAGTCCCTAAACTGGACCTCTTACCGACACGCAGAACCACCGAGATAATTATCAAGGTGACAACCAAGCAACCCCTTCTGGAACCTTGGGTACGGACGTCACCGACCTAATTGAAATGACAGGAGAAAACAGATCTCATTCTCACTCTGTTGGAAAAGACCCCAAGCTTCTGGTCACTGCCAAACGCAATTGGAATGCTGAAACGGACAGTTGAAGAGCGGAAAGGGGGGGGGGTGGAAGGGCCGTATACTCTCCAGCACAGGGGGCTTAATACGTTGTGGCGGTTGCCCAGGAGAAAAGGGGAGAGGATCGCGAGAAAAGCAAATACCAAAGGGTCGTCGGGAGGAACCTAAACTATGGATGATGAAGTTCTCTTCCTCGCTCCTTTGAATTACTTTCAGCTCGAGGGCAACCCCCCCCCCCTCCCGGACACATGAATGGGGGGGGGGGTTCTGAACAGAATACGCCGCTGTATTGAGGTAAAGAGAAAGATGAGGAATGGAAGTTATTTGGTTGTGTGTAGCGGGGAGTGGGGGAGATTTCGTAAGATCTTTCCTACGTAGGATTTCGACTCAACGCCGAATGAATTGAGGAGCCAACAGGAGTTTAGGTTTGGTGCGTTATGACCAACACCGTGCGAGGAATTTGATATTGATTCTTGGAAGCGGTCGATACTATAGTCACGTGTTACCTACCGTCAGGTGGAATCGAAACGATTCGAATGTGGGTAATATTTATTTTAGTTGGCCGCGGACATTTGATGGAAACGCCGCGATTGTTTAAACGAGAATCTCAGCGATAATCTCGCGCGATAGAAGTGAAATTTCTGTTTCACATGACTAGATCCACAAGGCATCAAAAATTTGTAATTGTTATAAATATGCCAATATAACACAAATTATATCAAATGAAGTTTAATAAAAATGTATTAAAAACACAGCTTTCGCGCATGACAAAATAACCCGACATCAATGCAGTTGAATCGAAATTTATTCAAAATAAAAGAAATTGCGTTATGACAGCTCAGTAAATTAGGGGAGCTGGCACTGTGACGTCACAGAAATTGCTTTCGCGTGTGGCCAGGGGGATTAGGGAAAGGTAATAAACTGTCTTTGTCTGACACAAACCATCAAAAACCCCCAACCTTTGTTTTATTACATGCGAAGCTCTATACCCCCCTCCCCCCTCCTTCACCACACAATCAGTTAGAGAAAGCTGGGTTTTGAGAAAAAAAACCGTTTCACTTTTTGTGATGAATTTCCTCTCCACAGAAATTCACTCTTTTACTGTTATATTACTATATAGGGTGACCATACGTCCCGTATTTACCGAGGCAGTCCCGTTTTCCCCGTTTTTTACACGAAGCTTACTTGAATTCTTATTCTTTATTGAAGTCAAAGAATGAAATTATTTTCCCACTCATAAATTATATTATGATAATTACAATTATAAATAAGAATATTAATCTCTCACATTTGTGTTGGTGAACGTTTTATTTCGTGGAATTCATTTAAATCCACTGCAATTTGCAGTAATGCTTTATTTCCCGCCATTTTGATTTTTACGTAATATTTAGCAACTTTGTTTACTTTTGGCGATAATTGGTGATGTCCTGTATTTTCTCGTATTTCTTCCAAGGAAATATGGTCAGCCTATTACTATAGAAGTTTCGCTTCAAAAACCACATTCCAAGTCCGTCAGTCTTTTGTGACACGCGGGGCTCTTTTTTTGTCTATAATTTCTGTGGCGGAGCCCCGTAGGCCTCTGTTTTCCTTACTTATTTATCATATTTATTTCATTCTACACCCACGGCCCGCCGGCCGAGAACCGCTGATGTAAGTAATGATGCGGCGAGATTCTCGCCAAGTTCTGAGAAAGAAACATTATGTATGGGGGGGGAGGAACACACGCACATCTTTGTTTCATAGGATTACAATGAGCTTGGGGGTAAATTAAAATTGAGTGGGGGGGGGAAGGTTGAAGAAACAGTCAGCTGGACTGAATTTATTCCACTGGTATTTGGACGCAATACTACGTCCTGATCGTAAAGGAGTTGAAAATGTTGAGAGTAAGTAAGTAAATTGTTTGGCAGGTACTTGTAGCTAGATAGGGAAGAAAAATCGCCTTGAGATGCTGTTAAGACCGCGGAGTTGCTTGTCGGTTTTAAATGTCAATCCAAAAGTCCCCCAAACATCAAAGCAGTAAGTAGTAGTATAAGGGAGTAACATCCACGTGACTAGGGAGTAGTGTCGCAGTTCACAGCGACCTCTATCATTTCCCGTCCGTTCCAAAGTATTCCGGCGATGACCGAAAAGAAATGTGATTTCCCACAGGAGAAGAAAAAAAGCTCCTGACATCGGTGATCAAACACCATCGCGAACTTGAACGATAACACAGATGTCGCTAACTCGGGGAGTTCACGCACCCTTCTCGTCAGAACACGCCGTCAACGGCCGACGATCAGTCTAAATCAACATCCTGTCACAATTAGACCAAACACCTGCCAACAAACGGTCTTCCATTTTTTTTTCCCCCCCGTTCATCCATTTCTCGACCGAATCCAATGGTCACGAATCCACGTCAGTGGCCACAGAGTTGTTTGCGGCGCGGTCACGAGATACTATGCCAATCATCGATGGAGTAGAAAAATAGTACACGGACGTTAATGAAAACGAACAACAACAAAAAAAAAATACGCGAACCGACACGAGGCATCAGGCCATCGCAGATGCACGTCTCGCAGCAGCAGCTGAATGGGGAAAAGGACATGGGTCGGTGAACGCAAAACTCCCGCCTCCCCTTCTCCATCTGTGATCGAGAAGGACACTGCCCATCATTGCGTGGAAAGACACACAAACAACAACCATACAGATGGGGGGGGGGGGGGGAAGCCTTATCAAAGGGGGATCTATTACGTGCGAAATACGTGATGCACATCGAAATCATCTATCGCAACTACCCTTCTTCACCGGTTACACCATACATGCACGGCCCGGCCCGAAAAGCGAAATGTGACCCTGGGAGTCATCTAATGTGGCCCGCAACCTCAAACCTAATTTCCTAAAAATGAATTAAGTGGCACATTACCAGAGCAATTGCGTGAACTACACATCACTTGAGAGACGTGGGCGTTGTTCCAGATCACATAGATGACCCCACGGCACGTTCTCACTTCAATCAAGTGGTTCGCTGCACATTTCCAGAACACTTAAGTGACCCGAGGCACATTTAAATATCACTTCAACAGCGTACGCCACATTTAAATACCACTTCAGCAGCCTACGGTAAATTTATTAATCATTTAAGTGGTCCGCACCACATTTCAAGATCCATTAGGTGACCTGCGGCAAGTTTACGGATCTTGAGTGGTCCCAATCAAATTTTCAGGTCAATTAAGTGGTCCGCACCACATTTCCCGACCAATTAAATGACCGTCGAGGATCGTACTACTCCAAGATGAAGCAGAATAATATGCTCTGTATAATGTTCAACGTGCACATAAGGGTTGTTTACATGCCGTTTAGCTGTCAAGTCCATACACTGGATTCCATTCTTTCGGTTGAGTAAGCCTTATGCGCATGCGCCAGTGGAAGCGGCCTCGTATTATCCGACGGGCATTGACTACTTGATTGCAGTACTAACTTAGGACAGTTTTTTCGGCACTTTTCGACTTCAAATTTATTTAACTACTAAACTTCATCAAGTAGGTTTCATCGGAAAAAAGGGGACATTTTTTTTTTTATAAAAGGTTAGGCCGCCCATGTACAGGGGTCATACCAATAAGCAAGGCATACTATCAAACATGTAATAATTATTTTTTTTTAAACCGCTAATTATTCAATCGAAACACATTCTCCGCCGAACTCTAATTCCCTTGATTTCTTTGAAAAACTCAATAAGAACTGAAGCGAAAGTGTCGTTATATCCGAGGTCGTGCTATTTTATTGACGCTTTTGACAATGTTCATCACCATTATACTCTATCGCAAATCAGTCGGGGCCCGGGCCGTAACTAGGATTTTTGCCACCCCCGTCAACCTAAAAAATTCGGTAATTTTATACCGGTGTTCTTTGTTCCCATCTAAAATTACCGCCTCCTAAATTTTGCCGACCGTCAATATTTTGACGTTATAGCCGAGGTGTCGTTACAACCAAGTCTCACTGTAATTATTAGGGCTAGGGTTTCTATGACTTTTCATATTTCGCCATTCTTACGCAATAACCTTTTCACGATTTTCAGTAATTTTAGAGCATTTTTCATGATCTTCGGAATTAGACATATTTTGGACATTATTTTGCTCATTTCAGCATAACATTGAAAAGTGATTCCCCGAAGCTCTGTTTTTCTAACCTTTACTTCCCGCAATCGGCCAATTTATTAATAATTGGTAATTTCACTTACCTTTCACATCGTTTTCGGAAATGATTGATTCGAATATTAGCAAATATTGACCAATAATCATTTGTGTAAATTTGGCATCATTTTTGACAATGATTGGTGATTTCCTTTAATTTCCCATATTTTCACCCGGAATGTGTTTATTGTGCCCCCCCCCCCCCAAAAGCATATTTTTTTAGTTCATACATTTTTTTTTTAATGGAACATATTCTGTTGGTTTTCAGGTCATAAGAATCCTATCCCTAGTAATTATATTCTAAGTAACCATACATTCATATGGATAGTAATGTACAGGGTGGGCAAAAAGTCTGTATAAACTTTAAAAATAAATAAATACCGGAAAAATAAGCGAAATAAAAACGGTTTGCAGGGTTAGCATTGCTAAGTCACGGGAATTTTTTTAAGACAGGAACAAAAATAACAAAAAACAGCCTATAGGTGGCGCTGGTACGATCGAATTCGACGGAAATATGCAAAAAAGCGGTTATAAGAACTTGCGCTCCTAATCCACTACCACTTCACCGTTGTAAACCGTGTATGTGGACCAGCTGCACTCTGCCGTTGCTGGATTTGTGACGCGCCTGCAATGTGTGATACCCTGTGGCTGTAGTCATGTGGAACACATACTGCTGTAATAAACGATTTGGAGGCATTCTCTCCGTTATTTGCGTATCTTTTGTTTGACTTGTTTACGTCAACGCCACCTAGCGATGCTAACCCTGCAAACCGTTTTTTATTTCGGTTATTTTTCCGGTTTTTATTCATTTTTAAAGTTTCTACGGACTTTTGGCCTACCCTGTACATTTTCTACTATTTATTTAAGAAACTTCGTGGATCACGGAACTACAGGGTAATTAATCATTTCCACTCAAATACATAGAAACAGAAAATCGCGTAGGCCGCGTGTTCGCCTCGTTACCTAAAATGTCGGTATCCGGATAAAGGAACAGAAAAAACCATTAAATTTCCGCCAGATTAGTTAGCGCAAGTACATAACCATCCTTCTTTTTTTCCTTTGATATCATAGCCAAACACTTTCTCCGGATGTGCCTTCCATACAACGCTATTAACTCGGAATTTTTACCAGAGAAGTACCATTTTTCCCACTTATTTCCGGGATAGAAATATTTCTTTTCCCCCCGCCATCTTTTTCCCAGGGTTTATATTTTTATATCTCCGGGCACATTCCACAACTACTTGACTCTCTCTTTAGAAAACCACTTCACCTATTCACACGGAAACCACGTATACGCGGTAATTAGCGAAAGAGGAAATGTAATTAGGAGGCAGCACAAAAATCAAATTAGCAGGATTTTGCTCTCTCTCTCTATATCTTTGCCGTGTAGAAGCCAAAAAGATGTAAAAGCCAGGACTTTTGAAATTTCATTCTAAAGTCAAGTACACATAGAAGGAAATTATCAAGAGAGGGGCTTTCCGATTTGAATTTCGGTTCCTGAATGGAGTGATTTTAATCCCGATTCATGGTAAACCTTTGATAAATATCCCCTCGCGATTATGAGTCGAATGAGAGACGTATCGACATCAAAGCGGGGGGGGGGGCGAGAGAATCTTTAACCCGTGACCCACGGGCCTACATTTAGCCCCCCTCGGAGCTTTAGTGAAATTGCTCGCCGGCTTAATGTTACAGAATTTATGGAGATGCTGGAAATACTTCAATGAATGTGATGGAATATTTTCGGGAATTGGTGAAAGTAGTGATTTCGAAAATTACTTCAAGAAAATGTGTCCAGAATTAATGAAAAATATTTCCAGAATTGATGAAAAAAATGATTTCATAATTAATGAAAAATATTTCCAGAACAAGTGAAAGTTCAGAATTAATGAAAAAAATAATTTCAAATTAATGAAAAAAATAATTTCAAATTAATGAAAAAAATAATTTCAAATTAATGAAAAAAATAATTTCAAATTAATGAAAAAAATAATTTCAAATTAATGAAAAAAATAATTTCAAATTAATGGAAAAAAAATAAAAATATTAGTGGAAAAATAATTTCAAATTAATGAAAAATAATTTAAAATTAGTGAAAAATATTTGAAAGAAATGTTCAGAATCAATGAACACATTCATACTTAAAAAATACTATTTCCAGAATTACTGAAACACTTTCAGAAGAATAAGATTTCTCATATTTAATAACAAAATTATTCCAGAATCAATATGAAAAGTATTTCCACAATATTGAAGTGAACATTTTTCAGAATTGAAGAAAAATATTTACACAATTATTCAAAGAAATATTTTCAGAGCAAATGAAAATTCATATTTAATGAAAAAATAATTTCAGAATCAATGTGGAAACGCATATTTAATGGAAAAAATGTCAGAATATATAATAAGATTCCACAGCAGCATAGAGCGCGGTGTTCGATTCGGGGCCCCATGAATTTAGACACCAAAGCATAACTTGTTGGGCCTTGGGTAACATGGAAAAAAATTGTTCGACCCTCAATGTCTGTGAGGTCGAAGGCCCCTGGTCTAGGGATACATCCATGGTAGGATGAGTAACATCTTGAATAGAATCTTCTCCATTCTTATAATACGCCGTTCTCGTAATCCATCATGTAACAACTAAACGACTGTTTGTGATTTTGATTGGGGCACTTGGGGCACTGAATCGGGCGAGGAAACTACTGCCGTGACCCTTAACTTACCCTCTAAGAAAAACATGGTTTCTCATTACACTTCACACATCCGGGGATACTCTCGGAATCAATCTTATCGGGCGGATGTAAGGCTTTTCCGTCACCCCCAGAGGAAGAGAGAGAAGGCAAATATACATCATCCAGGATCTCTTAACAAGGCACGTGTACGAAGTCTAAAGGTGGATCCCACATAGAACGCATATACTCGGCCTCTTCCTGGAGGGGGACCCGACCAGTCGACCCATGGGCTAGATCAGTGGTTCTCGTGGTACGGCCATATGACCCTCTTGCGGTCCCGAGATATTCTGGGGGGGGGGGGGCATAAGTGAAAATCAAGTTGAAGGGAAGCCGCGATAGGTTGCTGGGGGAGGCAGAAAAATTCGACTTCCAGAATGAAGCCGAACCGTTCATAGAACGGGGTCGTCTTGATGCACGATCCCGCCCGGACACAGCTTGGGGGTGGGGCCCTATGTGCGTTATAGGAAGACTCCGGATGATATGATGAGATCTGGTATCTTGATTTGCAGAGTAAGTATATACCTAAGCTGTTGCTTTCAGATACGCACAGGGCCCCCAGAACATCATTGTGCCCGAGGGTCCGTGATGTTGAGACGGAACTGCGTAGAACTTCCACAAGAACCCTCACTGAATCGGGAGAGGAGCTTCAAACTTCATTATCAATTTTCTAACAAAATCAATTTAATAAGTAGGAATGGGGGACCCAGTTCCTTGATGGGGAAGACTCTGGATAAGACAAGTGACCACAAGAGAAAAAAAAATGTTTAAAGGAGGTCACGGGCGAAAAAAGGCTAAGAAGCACTCGGCAAGATCGGTGGTACTCCGACGTGCGATCAGAAGTTTTCAGGCTATGGCTTCCATATAGGTGGGAAGGAACGGGAATCCGGGGGCCCTGAAACAATCTCACTCTTTCTGAGACTAGAAATTAGACTGGCTGCTGAAAAAAAGATCTGTGCCTGCAGGCGCAGTTTCATAACGTCGCCGTCTGTGTGGCGGGGGCACTGACTCATCACAGCACCCATTTTGTGCCGTGTTAACGAGATTGGGGCCCTGAAAACCGGAAGTATTTCGGACCAGGGCTTCCATATTGATGGAATGACAGGAATCCGGTGACCCGGAAACAATCTTGCCCTTCCTGAGACACTACACAAGCTGCATAAAAAAAAAATCCAGGCTGTGGCTCGGCTCCACGGCACCCACGATCTATGTAGTGGGGGGGGGGGGGAAGAGGGCTGGTCTCTTCAACGACCCATGGATACGATTGACGTTTTGAAAGGGGGGGATTATGACAAACCTGGCTACTCTCTGACGTAATAATTCCAACCGAATGACGCACGAACACGCTCTCCCAGATTAACAATCGAATTCATCACCGCAAGCTGACAACGGGGGGGGGGCCGCAGGGGCCACTTTGTACCTCTCACCGCACAAAAGGGAGGAAAGCACAGGGCACAGACATAACAGGACCAAAGATGATTAATACATGCATATTGATGCAGTAATCAATCATATGCAAATTACGCCGTCCTCTCCCACGCGCCCTTTCACCCGCAAATTTTATGGGGGGTTGGGCGCGAACACCGACAAAAACCTTCTTCCCATCCAAGAAAAAAATTGTTTCATTCATTTACTATCGTGTGCTTTATTTTAAGATACGGGCACCCCCCACACACACAAAGTATGTGACAGGGACATCAATTTACTCCGGGCAGGGAGGAAAAACAGAGAAATCGTTGAAATCCTGAGAACTAAGGGGCACCAGCGTCTTCCCCCCCCCCCATTACTCCTCCTTCTAAACGTCTTGGGGGAGCTTCCATTTCGGAACTTTGGACAACTGCTGATAAATTACAGAACTTCCATTGCCGGGAGGTGGGGTGCCTCTCCCCCCGATCGGGCGATCTAAAACAAAACAATAACCCCGGGCGCTTTGGGGAGTGGGCGGGAACAGCAAAGAATCCACAAGCTATCTCTGGAGAATTCCACGGGAGACAGGCACATATATAGTACAGAACTCCGGTAGAAAATTGAGACATAATAGTTCCCAGTAGGGCATCTTCCTACCAGAAAACAGCTATATCGGGACCCTGTAGGAGGTGGAGGAGAAATCGGTAGCAGAGATATCTGTGGATGTTAGGGCTAGTGACAGGCTAGATGCAACTAGAAAAATGATGTTCCCAGTCTAGAAGGACGCAAAGATAGTCATTTGAGCTAAAATTGTGAGCAAAAGCCCGTCTTTTGTAATTGATGTCGTGCGTGCCATCTAGAAGACGCTCGAGAATACAATTGTTATGGTATCGGGTATCCATGTATAGCAATCTCAAGATTGAGAAAATTCCAAGCGAATTCGAAAGAATTTGAAATTCCAAGAATTTGTGCGAAATTCAAATAGGTAAATATTTTGAAGACAATTTTTCTGTTTCGAGAAAGGTTTTCTGTCGAAAATGCTTCTTCAACAATGACCTATGAGAAACTTGTTCAACAATGCTTATTTAACAGTGTTTTCTCTCAACAATGCCTCGAGTAAGAATGAGTTATTTCAATAATGCTTGAAGTAAACTCTGTCACCGATGCTTCGACTAATAACCTCTTTCAACGATGTTTCGAACAAATACATTTAATAATGCTTCTAGCAACAACCACATTCAATAATGCTTTGATTAACAACCGCATTCAATAATGCTTTGATTAACAACCGCATTCAATAATGCTTTGATTAACAACCGCATTCAATAATGCTTTGATTAACAACCGCATTCAATAATGCTTCAATTAACAACCACATTCAATAATGCTACTAGCAACCATTATTGAATGTGGTTACATTCAAAAATGCTTCGAGCAACAACAACATTCAATAATGCTACTAGCAAAAACAACATTCAATAATGCTACTAGCAACAACCATATTCAGTAATGCTTCAACAATCTTTTTCAAAAATGCACCACGTAACAAACACTCAACGATATGCTTCAACAACCTCTCTAAACTATGCTTTGAATAACAAATTCTTCCAACAACGCAAATAACATTGTAATAACGTGACTTCCAACGCTGAAATGTTAATTTCAACGTAGCAAATGCATCCATGCTGATTTCAAACCATAATAAAAAAATGCCTACGCAACAGCAGTGCAAAAAGATGCCTATTTCTAACAGCAATGCAAAAAAAAAAAAAAAAATGCCAATTTCAACAGGGAAATGTAAATATCAACACTTTTTAAATCACTAATGATTTACTTTTTTCCCGATGACGCTACTACAGACAATGGCTTCTTAAGATAACACTCTCGGCAACAAAAACTGCATTTGAAATGACTTCTTTGGGGCAATTACACCAACAATGTAAATTGTAACTGCATGAAGTGACGGACATTTTCACAAAGCATACTTTAACAAATAAACATGTTGGCATGTGTTATGTAACGGAGAGAGATGGAAAATTTAATAAAAGAATGAATACATGGTTAACCTGGAAGGAGTTAAAAACTAAATTATTTTCATTATTATGGCTTTGAGTATTTTGATAATTCCCCTGAAAATTGGATTCCGGAGCATGATAATAACCACTAATTCATACACGCACACATAATAAAAATAATGATTATGTAATTAATGTTCGCGTGTAGTGTTTTTAGCGTGTAGGCCACAAACATTCGATGGGGAAAATTATGGTTGTAGTGTGGGTTAGTCAATGTTAACAATAATAATCAAAAAATACGACACTTAATGTCCGTAATAATACATAATAATAAATCAACTATGAGAGGATAATTATGTATGTGTAATGTTTGTTTTTAAGTGTGGAAGACATATTTCAAGAGTGAGAAAATTATGTGCGAGTGTGCGTGTGAATTAGTAGTTATTATCATACTCCCAAATCCAATTCTCGGGAATTATCAAAAATACTCAGTCATAATAATAATAAAAATAATTTAGTTTTTAACCCATTCCAGGTTAACCATGTATTCATTCTTTTATTAAACTTTCCATCTCTCCATTACATAACACTCGTAAACAAACTTGTTTACCGCACAACGCTATAGTGTACCGCACAAAACCAAAAATTGGCGAGAAATTACAAAAATATATTGAATGAAATATAAAAAATATTGTTGTAGCAGTTTTTCGAAATATCCCCAAAACATATCGTTGTATATAGAGAGGTTGGTTTATCGCAGTAAAGGATATGACTGTATCGAGAGGAGTTAAACATTAGACTATAGGCAATTCCAAACAAGATTCGAAAAAAAAATGTCGTTGAAGACGGATTTATATCGTTGTAGCGAGGTTTCACTGTGTCGCTTAACATAGGGAGCGGATATAAAGTCCTGGAAAAGTGGGGGAAAAAAACATTTTTCGGGCCGTTTTTCTTGCGATTAAAATCATTCTTGGGGCTCCTAAGAAATTCGGCTGGCGCCTAAAATATTTCTTCGGTTTGTCACGCCCTGGTTAAGGGGCCGTTCAAGTATTACGTCAGCGAATTTTTAGCCATTTTTGCCCCCCCCCCCCCCGTCAACAAAATTTTGTCATCAGCTCTGCCACTCTGAATCCTAACGGATATTGGTGGGATCAGGGACGTGTACAGCGGGGCGCATGGGGTGGGGGGGGGCTCGTGCCCCCCAACGATCAAAACATTTTTTTTTAATGCAAAAAATATTTTATTTTTTAAATTGAAATTTCGGAAGAAAATACCTTTTATGTGTTATTATAATCAGTTTCTGTTAATTCCAATGCTATTGCTATTTGAAGAACTCAGAATTTATTTTTCAGAAATTCATTGTGACCTACCCCCTCTAAGACGTATATGATAGACCCTTGGCCCGCCAACCAAATGTGGCCCGGGAGTTAGGGGCCGTTCAAGTATTACGTAAGCAAATTTTTAGCCATTTTTGACCCCCCCCCCCCCTTGTCAGCAAAATTTCGTCATCAGCTCTGCCCCTCTGAATCCTAACTCATATTTTCATAAAGAGTGATTGCTGACGTAAGCATTATCCAAACACCCCTCCCCCCCCTTGTCATCAAAAGTCAGCAAATCGGAACCCCCCCCCCCCCATCGATGATGACGTACTACTTGAACGGCCCCTTATCTGATGTGGTCTGCCCCCAACCTAATTTTGTAAAAATGAACTAAGCGGCACATTTTTACAGATATCGTAAGTGACCCGCGGTACAATTCCAGAGCAAGCACTTTAGCGGCCCTCAGTGCGGTTCTTCAGCACTCAAGTTACCCGCGGCACATTCTCAGATTATTTAAGTGATCCGCGGCATATAATTACGGATTACTTGAGTGATGCGTGGCACATTTCCAGATCACTTGGATCCACGAAACATTTAGAGATCACCAAAGTGGCTCTGTAGGGCACTTATCAATAGGGAGGAATGTCACTTCAAAGTGCCCATAAACTAACGAAATGTTTTTTCTCGTTTTTGGTGCAACGAGTAAGATGAAGTTAACAATGTTTCATATTTTCATAAAGGGTGGGTTGATGGCGTAAGCATTATCCAAACCCCCCATTCCCCCTTGTCATCAAAAGTCAGCAAATCGGAAACCCCCCCCCCCCCGATCGATGCTGAAGTAATACTTGAATGACCTTTAAGTTGATAGTGTCTATCCCTCTGCCCAAAATTTTGTGAAGAACCCCCACCTCCCTCCTTCAGGATCTATACGCAGGAAATGACGCCATTTCAAGCACAACACGGATTCTGATACGCATAAATGACATTACATCAATTAGTGACTTATACATTACTAAAGGTCTTTCGCAGTACACTTCACTTTTCACGCAAAAATTTTAATCACGAGAGAAGACACGTGACCCCCCACACACACAAAAGAAAAGACACGAAGAGTTACAACCGGTGCCATTCCCATAATTAAACCGGTAAATCATACCAGACTTTTCATTAGATCACAACCTCAAGAAAATGGAGGAGAGCAGCAGCAGCACAAAAATAGTCTCGTTCTTAAGTACTTGAGACCAAACTCCTTCGGCAAAAAAAAAAAAAAAACATTCACCGAGAAAACAAAAGAGCTCATTATACAGTATCCAACGAGACATCAAGGGCCAACATTAGAGATCTCGGTGCAAGTCATCAGGCCCTGTATAAGGCCGAGGAAATTAAACCACCCTATTCTTTTCCAAGAGGGCGGTAAAAGACTCTCTCCAACTCTTTCTTCATCGCCTGGAAGAGATGGCGAATTATCAGAAGAAGTCGTCCATCTTGGCGACATTGTTACCACCGTACAAATCTCTCGACTGGGAAACAAAAGAGACAATCAAGAGGACTCTTTTGTGTCCAAATGAAATTCTAACTTATTAAACTCATGATAGTTCCACCCTGGTTAACACTATTTGGCTGCGTGGACTGATTAGGCTCCGCCGGATCGATAAATTGTGATGTAGAGGAACTTTTGCGTTTTTTGGAATGGGCGAGAGAGGGAGCGAGTTGTAATTTGGCGGATTCAGAACCTTTGATTAGAGCAATGGTTCTTAACCGAGGATATGCGGCAAAACATTTCTGGGAGTGCGAGATGGGGATTCCCAAGAGATCTATACGATTTGTCCAGGGAATTTGTTAATGTGTTAAGGGGACATCCATTCCCGAACCGGGATTCGAACCCAAACCTGCGCAGTCAGAAGTTAGCTCCCCCTAACCAATTATGTGATTATTCAGGGAAATTGACAAAATTGAATCTTTCGATATTTTTAAAAAAAGTATTAATCTTACCGTGAAAGTTTCTTTTCCGGTTCTCGAATCATACTTTTTTCTCATTTCCACACGTTGAGGGAAAAATATTAATACAGTTGAATCCCGTTATAACGAACTGCAAGAGACCGGAAAAATCGCTTCGTTATAATGAAATTTCGTTATGATGGAATTCCTTGTTTTCTGCATTGTTCCTATGTAAACTTACCTCTGGGATAATAAGTGTTCGTTAAAACGACATTCGACTGTAATTCAAAAATATTTTGCGGTTTGTTTACATTTGTACCTCGTGCAAAAGACCCGTTTACACGCGCCAAGTAGTAAACTAAATTTTAAGTCGTCCAGTGTTAAAAAAAACTGCCCCAACGTAAGTGATCAAGTAGTCAATGCTCATTTGTGACTTTCAACTTCGATCTTCCCCGTTAGAAAGTCTCGCCACAGACTGCTACAAGCCTATAATAAGCATTACACACACACACAAGCTTCACGACACATTCACGCACATTTTCCGACATGGGCCCCGAACATCAAGAGAGTTTTTCCAGCATGGCCCAGTCGCTAGGTAATCTGTTTCAGAGCGAGGGCCATGTTTGGTGTTAGTGTTTGTAGTCCTTTCATGGGTCGGAAGTCCGGTGGCGCAATGCCGGCCGTCGTTCGGCCCGTGGTCTTGGTGGCTGGCGGGGCTTTTTCTTTCCCCCCCCCCCAGCATGGCCCAGCCGCAAGGTAGCCTGCTTATATCCCACAAGACACAGAGCGGGGGCTATGTTTGGTGTTTGCATAGTAAGGGCACATGCTCTTCTTCGAGACCGCCTGCTTATATCTCTTGATTGAGACAGAACTGAGGGGCATGATCTGTGTAGGAGGAGTCAATGCACATTGGATAATTCGGGGCCCGCTTCACCGGAACTTCAACGCGATCTATAGCAGAAGACCTCCGCTCGAGGCTGGTAATGCCACTGAAGACGGTTATCTCACCTATAACCACTGGATATACTACTAGAAACGGTAAAGATGGCGCTTGCGTTTCTCCTGCTATATCCAATGACTATAGGTGAGATGACCTCCTTCAGTGAAGTCACGAGCTTCGCGCGGAAGCCTTCTGCTATAGATGAATGTTGGCCTATTCGACCGAAAAAAACAGAATCCGGTTTATCTGCTTATCAACTAAACAACTTGACAACTCACGGCTTGTAAACGACCCTTAGCATCTGCATACATTTAAATAGCTGCCAAGTCTCCTGGACTCCCGAAAAATTATTATATATCCCGAATTTTGCCCGTGATTGTAAAAAAAATCCCTACATTGGGGGCAGTTATTCCCCAAGAATTTACCCGAAGAAAAAAAGCTGCTGCTTCGTAAGCGTTGTGACGCCATTTGATCAAATCACAAAAAAATATTTCATTTTAGGGGAGAAAACACAAAATTAGCCAATCAGCAAGCGTCAATCCGGCCTTCCGAAATCCAAAATTGACGCGATCGCCTATTCAGCTTTATCCATGTGTCCCGTTTCGGGCCCGACGGAGATTTTTTGGTTTTCGCGATGTGATTTTTGAGAGGTAATTTAATCCAAGGACTTTAGCCTACTGGTTAGCCAGAATTTTGATGAGTGACAGTGTCACGGTTTTTGTAACGGAAAAATATCCCTAAAATTTCCCTTTTACTAATGAAAAATCCGTAAAATGTGTTAAAGATCCCTTTCACATTTATTTTTGTATGGAGTTTGCATCTGCGCGAAAACCTTCCGAATTCTCATTCTCCAAAGTTGGCGGCTATGCATTTATAAAATACAAAAAAAAAATGTATACAATATTATAGTATATTTACAAATTTCAAAAATCGAGAAGGCAATATCAATGGATAATTAGTGCAATTACTCATAAGAAAAAAACCCAAATTTTTCAGTTATTCTGGAAGCTCATCATCCAAGGGGGGGTTCATTGGTGGCGGTGATGGGGGGGGGGGGGGAGGTTAAGAACCACTGGATTAGAGAAAGCTCCCGACTCGAGCATTTGATATCGTCAAATGCTCGAGTCATGTATGATGATAATATAATGATATCGTCAGTCCTAGCCTTTGACTAGACTAGACCAGACAGACCTCAGCTGAAGTAAACAGTCGCCCGCCGTTGAAACTGATCCCAAACCAGTCTCCATCGCGTCGCAAATCAGATAGTTTTGGATTAGTCATGAAAGGATTCGAAACCCACATTTTTTACCATACATTCATTCCCAAGCTTAAATCTTCACTAGACGACAACCCCGTCATCAGCACACTCTCACGAAGGCCCGCCCGCCCTGATATAGACGTCTCCGACAAGTCGAGACTTTCTAACCACCGCAGGATGATTAACATGCATGTTTATCAAGTAGATCGGCGGTTGACCACGAGTTATACGTCGAAATGACACGCCACGTCAAGGCTTGGTCGCGGAATTGGTGCGATGCAATGCGATGATGGAGCCGTGTAGGCTGTTCGAACGAAACAAAGATGATGTGACAACTTAAGAACTTTTCAGTATGAGAGTTTGTCATTTTTTAATGGCAGCACAAAACGTGGTTAGTCTTAATAAGTGTGACAGCTGATTAGAATAAAATGTTTGTGCTAAGGAAGGACAAAATCCATTCGCGGGGTAACCATTTCCTATTTAGGAGAGTGCGGGCCACTTCACTGATTTGGGAACACTTCGCGGGCCACTCAATCTCCTTAACTGACCTGTAAATGTGCCGCGATTTCCGCGAGCCACTTGAATGATCAAGGAATATACCAAGGTCCGCTCGAGTGATGTAGGTCTGAACTGCACAGTGGGTCACTCATCTGGAAATGCGCCACTTCGTTCATTTTTTACAAAATTAGGACAGGTCGCGGGGTCGCATCAAGTCGGCGAGCCATGAGCAGGGCATGTACGGTGTATATATTGAAAGGGCAGAGGAAAAGGGGTGCGCTTGTCTCACCTATGCCAATAACACAATTGTTTTTTTAATAAATATATAGGTTATCTAGGTGTGACGCCACCGTGTTATCGTTTCTTCCAGCATAAGCGGATACAGGCTCCTCGAAAGGGGAGCGCGAATCGCTGAAGGTTTTGCATACCGGGACGTCCACCTACACCCTACCACCTATTCCAATAAGGATTTCTTGTTTTTGTACTGAGGGGGGGAAGGGCATGACATTCCAGAACGACAGATAATTTTACTTCTCATTTTTATGATACTGCCGTGTATTTTATATTGTGTGGATATGTGTAATCCGCCCCGAACAAATATGCTAACGAGATTATTCCGATTACATTACTGTGATTTGTGAGCGCTGCTTGATTATTCACTCGCAGCTCCGTGTACGTAAGTAAGTGTTGTCTTTAGCAGCAGCCGCCGCGTGGAGCTGTGTAATGCCTTCGTATTCGGACAACATCACGTTTTTCGCGTTCCGGAACGTGCTTTCGTAGCGAATACCCAGATTAAATACACTTGGATCCTCCCTGGGGGGGCAGCAATAAATAGCGTTGCTGGGCTGATCGAACTGGATCACATATAAATGTAAGCCTGCAACGGAGTTCGTTTCTGAACGCAGATGTAGCTCTCGCGATAAGTGTTTTTTTTATTTTATTTTATGGTTAAATACGGTACCCAGGGCCCCTCCAATACTATCATTGTTCACATCTTTCAGCTCACGTATTTAGGGGTTTTTTAACCAGTCACCTTTATACTAGTTCTCTATAGTGGATGGTTGTAAATAAACTGACACTATATTCAGTGTATAGTGTCATATAGTATATACTCCTCCATCAGGTAGCCAGGGCCGCAACTAGATGCTTCGTCACTCGGGGCAACTGCGCACTTTGGCTCCCCCTTGTAATGTTGAAGGAGAGGTTTGAGAATAAAATTTGCGCCCCCCCCCTCTGGTCCAGCACTCGGGGTACGAGACCCTCTTGCTCCCTCCCCCCCCCCCTATTGTGGCCCTGTATGTAGCGCTCATTCTGATGGAGGTATTTTGATGAAACTTGGTATATAGGATATGTGGAACATGAGGAATGATTCGATAAAAATTTGACAGATTACTGTCAATTTAGAGGGAGAGCGGGGTTATACCGAACAGTGGGGGAATTCCGGACACCGTTGTTCTCGGTCACTGTTTGAATCTAGAAAGGGAAGGGGGGGCTGATTAGTGTTGTTGCCTGGCGGCGTCCACTGTAAACTCATTGAGAGGGCGAATGTGCCTTTCTAGCTGTGTTATCGCGAGTGGTGTGTGAAAAACAGTTTTTTCGTTGGTGCTAATTTGGATAAGAGATAAGTAAAATACACGTTCGCGTTTAGAGTAGTGAGCTTGGTATCATTAGATTCTACTTTTCTTTAGCTATTTATTAAGTAGGAAGAAAGTTTTGCTTGCCGAGTACATTTTGAGGTTAGATTGAGAAATTGCCACGAGCTCTCATTTGGGGCAATTCCGAACACTGTTCAGTGGTGCAGAAAATTTTATTTGATTTTTGTAAGCAGCGTTAGGTTCTTAGACAGTTTCGACTCTGCTGTTTAGATGTTGTTTTTGAAGAACATAGATGCAAATGTTACTTGAATTTTTAGAACATGAAAGGTATTCATATCAATTAAAAATAATTACTAGCTTTATGTTCACCTTAGTTGTATACTTTCACGGGAACAATCGATTCTAGAGTTGATTATGTCATTTAAGTAATTAAATTAATTTTGTAAAAACATTAATGGAAGCTACATTCCTTACTTAGCTGACCCCGTTCGGCATTATTTATCGGCTCTCCCCCTAATTAAACTGACGTTACTCCGTGTTATTATGTAGCTCCCGTTGTGATGAGCATACTTCGTTGAAACTTGATATATACGTTATTTGGACCTCGGCGAAAAATATAACTGCTGTGAAAAAAGCGCCACTTTCCTCAACAGGTGGTCAAAAATTAAGCTATCCTTCTTTTTATTGAACTTTTCCTCATGGTCAAAATACCTTCTTCAGAATGGGCCCTACGTACGTCCGTATAGCGTCGGTTTGTTTATAACCACCCTGTACTACTTTGTGACTCGCCGAGAGACTCATTCTTTTGAATCACGCTTGGGGAAACCCCCTTGGTGACAGAATAGGGAAGGGAAAGACCAACCCTGTGGTACCACGGAGTAAATTTTCTCTTCATTGTTACCCATCTTCAAGACTTCGTTGAAGATGAACCCAGAACTCGGGTATCAAAATGTCGGTATGACCCCCATATTTTCTAAAGAATTGAAATTTTCAATTTTTCCCCCAACATTTCAAGTCTGAATAATCATTCAACGAGTTACTGTTTCTCCCCCCCCCCCAAAAAAAAATTGCTTTGCCGCACCCCTGGTTAAGAACCACTGGTGTAATGTATTTCAGTGCCTATATAAGCACCATATTACTACTACTATCTTCAGAGATTGAAAAATGCTAGAGAGACGACATATATATCACCAGCGTTATTGAGAGTTGTATCTCTGATGGGTATATTCGCCATCATAGAAAAGTGTGCATCAACGAGAATTCGAAAAACACTCCTCTTCGGAAGCTGCTTCTCTCTCTCTCTCCATCATCCCATGCATTTTCCTTTACATTAGCCTAATAAGGCGATTCATTCGACGTTGCTCCGTCTTTTATCTTCCTCGTAAGAATTCAATTTGGAATTTTTACGTGGAAAAAAAGGGGGGGGGAAGTGATGTAGACGCGAGAGAGGCAAAACAGAGGATTCAAAATGGTGAGGGTGGGGACGCCATGGGGATGAAGATGTGGAATCGGCGACATGATGGAAAACTTGCGCACGCTGAGCTGATCGTTCGTTTTCAGCATGGTGCTAGTTTCTTTTTTCTCATCCTTTTTCGTTCGTTCTTACCCTTTTCTCCATCTTGTCTGTCATCATTTATTCCGAGATGCATCTTTTCTCCAGGACGGGAGGGTGGCGGTTCGTTCGGTTCTGAGTGTTTTCTGCTTGGGGAGGGGGCGAATATGTGCCATTGTTTCTCTTCCATTTTGCTTTTCTCTTATGGAACTCGCTGCGGAAGATGTTCATTTTCTTGCGTTAGGGGATCGATTTTTTGTTTTTACTAACTTTTTTCTTGCGGGAGGAAAAAGGCCTGTTATTGTCTGTGTTATGTATATGCTGGAGATAGACAAGAAATTGATGGAAAGGGGATTTTTTTTTTTTTTTCGGGGATTGAGCGTTGCCTGACTGATTGACGGGGGATCGATTATTGCCCGTAGATTGTGGATTTTTTTTTTTCTCCTCTGTGGGGATAAAATTCTATTATAATGTAATTTTGCTTTGCTTTCGCTGGTTGTACTGTTTTATGTACCGTTTATGCTTTCGTTGTGTCTTAACGTGCCGTTTCGCAATTAGCTGAGGACCCCCCCAAAGCATGCTGTGTAATATCCTAGGGAACGCGTTTCAAAAAAATTAATAGTAAGTCAACACCAACTGATTGGCATAAAAAGTTGCGTCTTGAATCTTATGGCCTACAGTTTTTGTCTGTTCCCATCAGCAAGCTGTTAGAAACCTTCGTAGGGGTAGCGGAAAGCGACATTACCCTCGGACGTTCTTTGTATCCCATCGAGTGACCAAAGAACCTTGATGACACACGTAATGACCCTGAGGCTCCATCAGTGACCGAGACTCAAAGGCTCGTACATCCATACCAAATTACGCAGTGGGAGACCTCGCACACAGTTCACACACACTGCATTATTTGAAATAATGTCGTAATAAGTGGGGGAGTTCTTCCTTTTTAGAATAGTTTTTTGTAAATGAAAGTGGTTTCTCGTGGTTGATCCCCACCGAGTCACTTAAGATATGAATATTTACTTTTTTTTGCTATTTTTCGCTTGTTGGTCTGTTGAAGCATCTCAAAATTCATTTCTTGAGAACATATTTACTAATCACATACGGACCCCCCCCCCCCCCCCCGCTAATGTCCGCGCAAAATTTTTTTGGAAACCCGGATTAATAATTATTCTTAGCTGGCCCTTATCTCAAACAACCCATGAAAAAAACAACTTGGAAAAATCTCGAGAGCGATCATAATCGCTCAGAAATCACGCTGCGATCCGAATAAGCTGGTTGTTAACGACTTCCCCATCTTCCGCGAATACGAGCGCAGGATAGAGCCGAGCTCGCCTTAAACGAGCCATGCGATCATTTAAAAAGTCGGACATCCGTCGCTGGATAGTTAGTCATACTACAAATCTGATCGCGATCCATCAAGGTGTCGTGTGTTCTCGGTCCCATACCCCTAAGAGCTCAATGCACATCTTCGCCGTCGCAATTAAAAACACGAGAACACACATACAAATGCTTTTAATCTTAATTCCGTTATTATTACGGGAGAGCAAACACATTATATATGGGACATTTTTTTTCCACCGAGTTATCATGCCAAGGGCACTATCTCTAATACAATTTACGGAAGTTCGTTCCACGTTTCTTCTGTATGGAACCTTCTAGAATCTCCTAATTGAGATGACGACACGGAATTACTTAACTCCCTGCTGTTTAAGAACCTGCAGTGTGCTAGGGAGAACAGATTAGCTCCTAGGCTGTTTGAGGAAGAGTGGAATGAGCTGGACCCACTCTAATGACGTGTTTAAAGACTTCAAAAAAAAAAAAAAAAAAATCCTTGAAAATAGTGCATTAAGTCGTTGCCCTCGAGCTTATGGCGCATGCGCAAGAAAGATGTTTAAAACGTGGATTTTTTTTTTTTTTTAAATTGCCATGACCCAGCTGGAAACTGATGGGAAATTAAGCGGTTTGGAAATTTACTCTCCTCGTCCCTGCTCCGTGGTATGGAATGGAGAAACGACATTTGGGAAAAGGAGTGGATTAGTTCGAGGGAAGTTATGGCTTTTTCTCGTGTTTGTGAATTCAAATGAATCTCGGGATCGTTCTCTCCTTTTTTTTTTTTTTTTCTTCTTCCCACCGTCGTGTGATGTATCGATTTCTTGCTGATGGGAAGTGCTACTGGAAGGGGGGGGGGAATTAATGTGTGTTGGTTTTTTGATACGAATTTATGGTTGGAATTGACTTTGTGTGAACTTCACCATCATTTTATTAAATTGTGTTACATTTACTTACTTTGCGAGTTTCAGGGCCGCCTTTGACTCAATAAATAGAAACTTACTCTTTATTAAACTTTTTTCGTCGGGGGTCAGAGTTACAGATTTGTTAACACTATAGTTGGTCTGTATATAATTCAAACCATGGCACAGTCCTCCCTCATGCTGGCCTATCAGAGAACTATCGTATTGTAAAAGGGGTAAAACGTATGCGGCCTCAGCCAGCACCTACTAGAGATAGAAGGCCCGCGCAGTCTACTTGTGACGTCAGTAAGTAGTCCGTTTTCCCTCAGAATATTCAGGGGAAAAAATTCCATACTTGTGCCAGTATTATCGGTGTGCGGGAAAGAAATGATCGGGCTCAGAATTGGCGATTTCTATGCCTCACATCCAATCGCTATGCGGTATTTATCAGCCAGTCAAGAAGATTCTACGCCAAAATAAGAAGAAACTAAATAAGATGATGTGTTTTTAAAATGTGGAAAACTTGCTAGATGGTCTGTTTCTTTTCTTTCAAACCGAGCACAACTCAGGTCTATCACCATCTATGGGCGATTTACTACCTAGTGAGTTGTGCCGGAAGTGTAACTGTGTGTGTACCTAACAGTCTGAGTGCGTAGGTAGTGTTATGCTAGGTAGTCTGAATGACGTTTATGGTGGCCCTTGCGGAGGCCTATCTCTAGGTGCTGCTGCCTCAGCCCTCTTCTTTTTAATATCTTCATCAACGACTTTCCTGTAAACCTTTCTTCAGAGGGCTCTGGGGGGTCTCACTTTTTCAATGAGACTGTGAATGTCCTAGCTTTTGCCGATGATATTATTCTGATGGCAGATTCCAGGAGTGGACTGCAGAGGTTGATAAACAAATTCGAGAGTTTCGTTCATGAATCCTTCCTTCAGGTAAACCTATCTAAATCCAAGGTTATGGTCTTTAGAAGAGGTTTCAGGCGCTCCGACACTTCCAGGTGGTGTTTCCGCGGTCATCCCCAGGTCATGAGAATTTTTTTAAGACGGGGATATAATTAAAATAACATACAAAACAGCCAATAGCTGGCGCTGGTATGAGCGACTTCGGTGGAAGTATACAAATGAGACGGTTATAAGAACTTGCGCTCGTAATCCACTACCAGTTCACCGTTGTAAAACGTGTATGTGGACCTGCTGCACTCCGCCGTTTCTGAATTTGTGACTTGCCTGCAATGTGTTATACCCTGTGGTGGTGGTCATGTGGAACACATATTGCTGTAATAAACAATTTGGAGCGATTCTGTTCGTTATTTGCGTATCTTTTCTTTGACTTGTGTACCTCAGCGCCACCTATCGGCTGTTTTTTCCAGTCTTAAAAAATTTTCGTGACCTGGTAATGCTACCCCTGCAAACGGTGTTTTATTTTTCCGGTTTGTATGAATTTTTAAAGTTTCTACGGACTTTTTGCCCACCCTGTATATACATCTTTTTTTCAATAATATATTTTGAGGGCGAGTACATATTTCATCTTTGTTTACAATCTTAAATATTTTTTTACCAATAGTTTATAGCCAAATGAAAATTTTCCCCAGTTTTTATTTTTTTTCGTGGCATTTGGGAAACATGTTCAAGTCCTACAGCACCAGTTGCCACCTATCAAATTTTGTACTGAGAAGGTTGACCGGCCTTTTAAATCAATTAAAATTGTAAATTAATTCACAAGTTAGGTTTATTCGGGGAAAAAAGGTGTCTTTATTAAAATGTCTTTCTCTCCTGGCGTTATTTTTGTGAAAAACATATAATTGAAAGTTATTTTCGCTTTTTACCCCTCGTTTCAGTTCAGAGATTTCTATTATTTCTGAAAAAGCACGTTTTCAGCATGCTTATTTTTTTTTTTTATCGGTGTTGCAAAATATGTAAACATGTCTTTCCTCCTGACATTAGGTAACCTGAAAGTTTGATCATAAGTTAAGGGAGGAAAAAGTAAAAACAAAGTCGGATTTCCTGGTTGCAACATCAAGCTGGAGTGATGTTTCGTGTGAAAACTTCACTTTGAGAGTACATCTCGTGCTCTGGCAAAACAGAGACAAATTAGGAATCTGTTGTTTCCCCCTTAAACTTGACCAAAAAGAAATGAGAAACACAAATAAAAATGTGACCAAAAAAATTGTTTCGAGTACCAGTGTTTGTAGAATTTGAAAATGAGCTACCAAAAAATAGATGGAACATGTTGCGATTGTCAAGCATGTGCTGAAATAAGCGAAATGCCTCGTTGGATTTGCCAATCTCTTAACATGGTTAAACTTAAATTTTTTCACCAAGAATTTCTATTAAATTTCATTTATTAGCTGGTAAAGAATTTTTTTGGTTGGAATTTTTTTTTTTTTAATTTTTTGTCCAATTTTGTGAGAATGATCCTGATGAGTTGTTATGGAATAATGTTAAAATCTTATACAAGATGTCATTGTTGTCGCGCGAAATGTTGATATTCACGGTTGGAAAAACCTTTTTGTTTCGTACATTGCGAATTTTGCTTCAGTATGCCCGGAATTTCGGAAAGGACGCCAAAAAATTTTTGTTCCTGCTAGCCACGAAACGTTTCTTTACGAGAAGAGCGTGTTATATTCCACTATGCTTAAACTATCAGCCCCTGATCGGGCTTTCCATCGCGAAACCCCGATATTGTCCGTGATCGTGGAACTGAAGATGGTTTGCAATGCCTTTCAGCTTTAGAGTGCAAATTCGAATGTTTCCGTTCAAAAAAAAAGTCGTCACTGGAAGCAGCAGAAATTACTGTAGTCGATTGTCATTGTGTTAAATCCCGATGTTTCGTGAAAAAATTGTCATTCCGGGAGTAAAAAGCGCATGTCCGCCGAATTACGAATGTTAGTTTAGAAACTTTGCCGAATAACGAGCGCTAAATCGACAATGTTGCCGAATAACGAGGGTTAAATCGCCAATGGTGCCGAATAACGAGCGTTAAATCGCCAATCTCGCCAGATAATGAGTGCTGAATCGCCAAACATCGAGTTGATACTTCCGAAATTTTCTCCCATTTTGCAACAATTTCTTTCCAAGTATAAAAAAATTAAAAGCTTATAAAAAATTTTTTAGCTCATTTGAAGTGCTGCTGTTCAAGGCAGCAAATAGTGCCCTCAGTTAGCAAAAATCATCTTAATTAGATTACGACAGCCGCTCTTTCAAACAAGGTGTCAAACGCCCAAAACACCAAAAACAAAAATCAAGCTGACGAAAAGATGTTTGATAACGAAAGATAGTGCAGTTTTATTTTGAAAAGGGTTGAGGGTTAACGAAAATATTCTTGTTAATTTCACTGTTCCAATTTATAAATATCTGCTCCGAATCCCATATTTTGCTGCTCCAAATCCTGAATTTGCTGCTCCAAAATTGCTCCAAATCCTGAATTTTGCTGCTCCAAAGCTGCTCCGAAATGGACTTCGTCACTTCCCACCCCTGTCACTGTTACCATGGGCATTGTATGGGTTTTAGTTAGTTTGACAAATTAAAAAAAACACACAGAGACTATACATATCCAAGGAGCAAACAATGATGGCTCTCACGGGATCTTCTCAGCGCGGGAGACGCATTATAAAGTACGAACTGCACTAACAAAGAACCGAAAAAAAATACCTCTGGACAGCAACGAAGACTGATTTTTCCTCATGATAATAGCTCTGATGAATTTCCCGAATACAAAAAATTTAAATTCCTTAAATTCGTAAAATCTTAAAGCCCAAGTGACCTTTTTGTGGGGGGGGGGGAGAAACCCCAGAATCCACTAAATAGTGTAACGATTACCAGTGAAAAGAGTCGGGTCTCGATACTTATATGAGAATAAAAGACTTATCCTTGAAAGAGGGAGAAAGTTGTGCCCTTCAGACTTTTGTGTTTTCTTTCTTCCTTCCTTATCCGACGGGAATTCCCAAGAGTATACCGAAAATCCCGATCCTAATTTTCTATCGGAAACCGTTCTCCCCGTCGAGGGGAAATAGAAAAAGAACAGTTTCGATTTCTGATGAGGAGCTTCTCTGTATGTGTGTGTATGTATAAGACTGAAGACCGGGGATGAGGTGGCCACACCATGAAAAGATCGGATATATTGACCCTAAATCTATCCCCATTCATGTTGCCCTGCTCTAGTCATTCTTCTTTTTTTTTCGAGGGACTATTTTTATTATTACCCGGGGAAATCGATATCTTTTAGGAAATAACTGATTTTTCCCCCCTTCATCGAAAGGAATCTCCGCAATTATTAGTTTTGGTCCAATACTGATCACAATGGGATCTGGAGACCCCCGCCAGACCAACCCTGTTGTGTGCTTTCATCCCGGATCTGGTGTGGAGCGATTTAGGGAAAAATTCACCGCTGGGAAAATTAACCATTCGTGCACCAGTGAGCGAGTGTGACGGAGTGATTTTGAGCCAAGTGAGGGAAGGTGTGAGTGATTGAGTGGCCGGGTTGCGGTGGTGAATGAGCTTGTGAATAAGCTAATGAGTGACCGTTTGAATGAGTGAGTAACCGTATGAATGACCGAGTGAGTGAACGTGATTGAGTGAGTGGGTTACTGACCGTACGAATGACCGAGTGAGTGAACGTGATTGAGTGAGTGGGTTACTGACCGTATGAGTGACAGAGTGAATGATCGTAATGAGTGACTCATGAACAAAATGAGTGAGCGAATTAGTTGCTCATTGCGAATCACATACTCGCTCATTCACTCATTCATTTGTTCACTTGCTTATTCATCCACTCACTTACTCTTTCATTTGTTCACTTGCTTATTCATCCACTCACTTACTCTTTCATTTGTTCACTTGCTTATTCATCCACTCACTTACTCTTTCATTTGTTCATTCGGGAAGTTCATTCACTCACATATTTGCTCATCTGCTCACTGATTAATCACTCACTGACTCATTCACTCACTATGTGCCTTTGTCGATGATTTTTTTTCTTTTTGCCTGTGAATTTTCTCCGCATTGAATTGTCGTGTAGGTAAATTGCGTGTCGCGGTGAATTTTCTTTTCGGTGAATTGCCTGGCGCGGAATTCTGGATGGAATTATTTCCAATCGAATGTGTTCACAGTCATGGGCTTTGTCCGACTGGTGACGTTCAACCAACGGGGGTGGGCAATATCCGTAGTGTAAAGGTAGGCTTTCCAGTCATAGATGCTGGGTATGATATCGTAGCCTTTTCTTTCTTTCACATGTCCAGAATCCGTATCCTGTTTCTACCGAGAATTATCAGAATTGCTTCCCCCCCTCCGCCTTGGAACCCTACACACTACGCGCGTGCCCGGACATGTTTTCCTTGTTGTCATGACAACGAAGCGTGCTATCACTTCGCCCCCCCCCCCCCACTTTAGCTAAGTCTCCTGCATAGTATAATTAAACCTCCCCGGCCCAAGTCATTTACATGAAACTGCATTTTCGTCCGTCCTGTTGTGTTGTCTACTTCGATCTTTTCTTAGAAGTGGGGAGAAGGGTTCCGTTTTAATGAATGGATTATTTCTGGACTTGATTATGTTTGTGTCTAACGGCGTTGTGATAAACGAAGCAGATCTGAGAAATAGTGTCAACCCCTGTGATGGTTGCTGATAAAATTCGGTTGGATTAATGACGGTCCCTTCTAGCTGACACCTATCTTCAGCAGTTGATACCACATATTTTATGTGATTAAGGGACGTGTGTGGAATTTGTTTTGTGAAATCGGTGGAGGCAAATGTGGGCCTGTTATATCAGAAATGACTATTTTAACTATAATGTAGCACGATGAATTGTCGAAACTTGAGAAGCACCTACCTAAGGAGCCGTTGAATGTTTCCATATGGGCCCCAAAAACTTCAGAGTTTTTAAATTACTAAGTAGTCAGACTTTTCCAAGCCCTACTTTGATAGGTATAGAGAATGGGTGGGCCGCAAAGCAGCTTTTTGAGAACTTCTTGAAGATGCGTAAAAATTTTGAGAACTCTGGGTGGGAGGGACGTGCGAATTTTGCAAGCTCAAGGAAGACTGGTTCATAAGTTCTTGAAGCGCAGGCTGGATGCGTGCTAATTTTGGTGGCTCAAAACAGATGCGTACAGACATAAATGAAGTTCGAAAAAGACAAGTCAAGATCTTGGAAGCTCGGGAAAGAAAAGTGCAGATCTTAGGAGTTCGAAAAAAGAGCGTATGTTCATATTTTGGGAGTTTCAAGAAAGAAAATACGGACAAGCTTTAGAACCTAAGGAAAAAATATACGTGAAGATTTTCGAAGCTCTGGGAAGACGCGTGGTGGTCTTGAGAACTCGGGAAAGACACGTAAAGCTTCTTGTAGCTTGGGAAAAATGATGCGTGCAGATGTTTGGAGCTCGGAAAAGGTGCGCAAATATTTTACGAGTTCAACTGGGGAAATGTGTCTCAACTTTTTAAAGCTGAGGTAAGGTGTGTGTGCAGACTGTTGAAGCTCAGGGGAAGACGCTTGAAGATTTTAAGATAGGCGAGCTCGTGGAGGATAAAGTGGAGATCTTAGTAACTTGGGAAAGACGCGTACAGATATTTGAAGCTCAGGCATAGGCGCAGATATGGGGGGGGGGCGTGGAGGGGGCAAGCGTCAAAGGTGGAGTCGACTGATCTAATGTGTATATGTATTGACATCATCATCGTGCAGCACCCCCCCCCCCCCCCCAGACTTCCAAGTCTATCTCCGCTCAGGGAAGACTTGTGGGTAAGTTCGGGTTAGTCATCTTTGTTCTTTCACTATTTCTGTGCAACTGGGCGTTCAGAGAAGGTAGGCGTGCATTTCAGAAGCGCAATGTAGCCGCACACAGATTTTGGTAACTCAGGTCGCAGATTTCGTTAAGCTCAGGGTTAACAGACTTTTGGGAGCTCACATCAATACACTCGCTTAGCGTTTTTAAACTCAGTTAAGAAACATAAGTTTCGGAAGAACCGCTACAGCAAAAACGTTTGAAAACCCAAGCCGTAAAACAGCCGTTCCCTGTGCTTTATCGGGTTTTGGATCATTGATTTACGCCGTAAAAACTTCTGACATGTTTGTCAAACGGCTCTGGATAGAACTAACGAAATATAGTCGGCTCCGTTTAAACGGATATTAACGGTTCCAGCACTTAATATCCTATTATACGGGGAACAATTGAATTGCCGTTCCACACCGTAAATATACTTCGTATATTGGAAACTGATGGAAAATCAGCATTAATAAAGCTTCTGGAGTAATTCAAGCATCAAAATGAAGTGGGAAAAAAATTCATTTCATTTAGAATCATGAAACTGGCTTTGTGAAAATTTTCTGCTTTCATCGAAAAATTTAGCGCCCTCTATAGGCCAAACAAAATAAAATGCAATTATTGAATGTACTGAGTCTGAATTGAACACTAGGAAGCCTCAAATATAGGTTCCCTATGAATCTCAACTTGTAATATTAATTTTTTCTATGTTTTTTTCCAATAAAAATTGTATGCTTATAATTGTTAATATGTATTTACAGAGTTGTGTGAATTGTGATATTCGATTAAGCGAGGAAATTATTAAATTGGCAGAGTCATGATGAAGGGGGTTTGATGGGTTATAACTACCCATTGGAACCCTGTCTCACCAATTATGGTTTTCGGTTTCGGAAATTATTACATTTATTCACATATCACCCCTGATGATCTGTAAGTCACCAGACAGCCTGCAAGGGCTGGGCAACGACGGAAACTTTCAATTCTGGTCTGGTCTGGAGGAAATTATTACATTATACTGGGAACTTTGGCATTGTCTCTACGGGAAAAATTTTGGTTGCCGAAGATTTTATCCGAATAAGCGGGGTATCAGTTTATATAGGTCGGTTGAAGTTGGTTTTCAACTTCGAGGAGCGAATGCGAGCCGATCCAACACCATCTATAACAGAAGGCCTCCGCCCGAAGCTCGTGACGCCATTGGATATACTGTAAAAAGAAAGGTAAAGATATCGGCCTGCTACATCCAATGGCTACAGGTGAAATAACTTCTTCAGTGACGTCAAGAACTTCGCGCGTAGGCCTTCTGCTATAGATGTTGTTGGCTGATCTTCCCGTCTCACCGCAGAGAGAAACAAAACAAGCTTACAACGTTCAATCATTACACTCCACTCATAGTTTGAAAAATTGATGGCAGATGGCAGCACTATGACAAGCATTACACAGAAACAAACCTTCACGTTAGGTTCACGACAAATACACGAACATTTCCCAGGTCTCGACCATCTGCTAAAATCTCTTCGTTGAGACAGAGCGGCGGGCCAGGATCTTGTTAGGAGGAGGTATCGGTTTATCCGTTACCCTATCAAGCGGGGCATCTTATCATTAATTGCGCATGAATTTGGTAACCGGTTTTTTTTTCTTAAACCAATGCGAATTTTCACGGAGTTAAAGGCACAAACAAATCGGCCAATGGTATCGACCAAGATAAAAAAAACAAAAAAAGCAAGATCTTGCTGCTTCTCGTTTCGGTAACTTCTTCTGGTTCAGGCTCATTGAACACCAGACTTGGCTCACCATGTGGTGGTGGTTCTTTTTTCCTGTATAATGGTGTGCGAGAGTTACGAGGGAAGAGATTCACTCGACTGATTTCGTTCATCAAATGGTAGATCCCGACTGAAGGAACGGGCACCGCACACAGCCCTTGAGGAAAGGCAGGCGAAAGACTTTCTTCCCTTTGTTTGGTGGAGATGGACTCCTGGTGGGACCTTAAAAAGACATTTGGGAAGTTTCAGAACAAAGCGTGGTTTTTTCTTTTTTGTGCGCCTGAGTGTTTTTTTTTTTAGAGGTCGATTACCTCTTGGTGTTGTCTCCTCCGCCATCTTCAGTCACTTTCTCTGTCTGATTACTGTAATTTTGTCTGCGTTGGATATCATATGTTATTGTCACAGTATGGTGGTCTTCAAACTTTTTCCAGTTGTGAGCACCGTCATAAAAATAGAGAGAACCCATGGGGGAACTTTGATATGTGGCAGGATTGAAATTGTTATAATGCTATTTAAATTGGTTAGTGTGTTGATCAGCAATTCGCGAATGCACTCTCTAGGTGACGTTTATGCTTAATAGCGTCAAGGGTTGAGGATGGACCGAGAATGGTTGAGGATGGGTTTTCCCATCCAAGGAGGAAGGAAAAGGGTTTAAGATGACTGGTCTAGTCATTTGAGGAGTTTGTTTTTTTCGGTTGGGGGGCGTCGGAAAAATACCGTATATGTGTTACGGTAAATGTGATAAAATCCGGGTATTATGCATAATCGTCGAACACCTTTGGTAAGTTCCATAAATTTTCCTGGATTTATCACTTGTACCGGTTATTATGCATAGTACCCAAGCGTCGCGTCGTTGGTAAACATGATAAATCGTAGTACATGATACACTATGCATGATAATTCATACATGTATTGTATCATTATATCGGGGTACGATCGTAAATTTTTGTCTTTATATCAGGGTCCGATTATATTCATCACACATGCTAGACGCATTTGGAATTTTTTTCATACTTGTGTAATTCACCAATTACACTAGGGCAGCGGTTCTCAACCGGTGCTCCGCGGAGCCCTTGGGGCTCCTTGTGCACTTTCTAGGGGCTCCGCGGCAGCTCGATGAAAATTTAAAAAAAGTAACATTTAAAAAAATAATTATATATATTTTTTAATAGTGAAAATACATCACAGTAACTTTGATGAATAATTAACAAATTGGCCTACGGCGCTCCGCCATAGAATTATTTTACTAAAAAGGGCTCCTCGAATCAAAAAAAGGTTGAGTACCGCTGCACTAGGGTATTATGAGCGCACACATATAGGGTATCGCAGATAAAGGCGATAAATTTCGAGTATTTATCATTCACCAACAACACTTGGTTATTATGCATAATCATCAGTGAAAGTGATAATGTTTTTAGTGTTTCTTAAATTTACCAACAACGCTTGGTTTCGTGTATATGCATGGTATTAGGCATGTTCGCCGATAAAAGTGTGATACATTTATCAGACACCTATACGATTGGTAAGTGTGCATAATAACCAATATATCACTCTTACCGTAACATATACACTGGATAGTCATTTTAAACAGGTAAATTACGTACTTTTTACGATTTTGTTATTCTAAATTATTTTTTTCACTCGCTTTTTTCACGGTGGGTTAACCGTGTTTGTCGGTTATCCGTGATACCCTTCCCCACCATTAGCCCAGATAATTGAGTTTCTACTTCATTTACTGGCTAACCAATTCAATTCAATTCGCCGACAATAGCCCCGGCAAATCGTCTAGGGACAATTTACTGCCGAATCCCTTTCGGGGGGGCTAATGCGGGTTTTTTATTGTTTATGAAAAAATATTTACAAAGCAAGACAAAAGAAAAATATTTACATGATATATACATTATATACATAAAGATTTCACGCCGCTATGTAAACCGACATTTTTCATTTTTTTTTTTTTTTTTTTTTTTTATGCACAACCATTCATAGCCCTGATCACAGTTTGTCCCGGGGGTCTCTTGGGCCGTGACTTGGTCGCTAACTTATTGTTCAATGGCGCCGTGTTGCTGCCTGTGCTGCCAGTCTGCTGGATCTTCTCGTAGGCTGATCTGGTCTAGTTGTGTGGTTGCCAATGTCTATTCTCCTCCTGTGGAGTTTTTCAATGCCCTCTTTTTCGAGATAGCGCACGAGATTCTCAAGAGTTCGTGATTCTTTTTCGAGCCGGCTCATCCTCCTAAACCACTCCTTCACCAGCTCCTGCCTTGGTTTGATCAGGTGGAAGACTTTTGTGTAAGGGCAGCTGGTGGCATAGTGGAGTGGTGTGCCGACTTCTCCGCACATACATTTGTTGTTGTTAGATATTTTGAATCTCTCGAGGTAGCTGGGGAATGGTCCATGACCAGTGAAGAAAATGGCTTTCTCTCGGGACCATCCCACAGCCCTCCATCCGACTCGAGGTAGGATATCGTGAATCAGTCTGCCTGGGTGTTCAGGTTCGTCCCAGTCCTCCTGCCACATTTTTAATAAGTGACTTTTCAGAAGTCTTTTGGCATGGGAAGGGGGAAGCTTAATTAACATTGCGCTCTGAGCAGATTTGGTGGTTTTCTAAAAATAACTACTGGCTAACCAATGATCTTTTACCCTAGTCACAGAGGACCCTGCAGAGTTCTTTCTTTCCCCCAGAGTCCCCCATTGATTTCAAAGTTGGGACTCCGTCAATGAATCGGTCATTTTTCCTGCCCGGAATTATCCCCCCACCCCCTAAACCTCTGTTAATAGACCACCTACGACAGGCCTGTTTACTGAGTGACGGGATGGATCTCTTAGAAAGGTTCTGATTTACCCTATTGATCATCAGTGACTGTTCACGGTGACTTCCTCCCTGTTTCCTCCGTGCAGTGGCGTAACGTTCCCTGAAGTTGATATGCGGAATCGACATTTTAATTTTTGGATTTGTTCGAAAATACTGGTCTGGGCGTGGTCGCCCTGGAACCCCAACTTCAACCATCGCACTTATTTACCATTCTAGAAAGGGCTTTTTTTCCCCCATCGACAAACCGCGATTTTTCGAGGTCTCGCCCCGATAACAAACAACCGTAAAAATATATCCCCACACACAGAGGAATGGCCGAGCGTAGTAGCAGCTCGTTGCAGAGCGTTGGGCGGTGGCGTCGGTGTGTGCGTAAAGAGCGAGTAACAGCCTTAGCTGCTCTACATATTAAATTAGCGCTCCGTGGCGTGCTATCTCCGTTGGCAACGGCGTCAAAATCTATCTATCTCTACACTATGCTTTGGGCTCTTTTTCCTATGCACAAACATCTCTCCTCCTGCTGTGTTTTGCGAAGGCGGCTAGAGTTTCACACACACACTCGAGCGCTAGAAGGAGCAGCAGCACCACTGTGTCAACATGGCGGTCTAGCGGCAATCATTCCTTCGATGGTGCAATGTAGAGAACCGGGAACAAAAAAACATTTTGGAGCCGAGTGAGAGTTGTTGTCTTGGTAACGGGACTCGCCTCCTCCCGTTTTATTATTATAATTTTCGTCCGGCTTTTCCTGTTTTCTTACGTCTCTATTTGCTGTGTGTGTGTGTGTCGACGTCGTTGCTCCAGGACATCTCTATGTGGAGCACGCGTGACGTTCTCTACTCTTCCGGAGATTAGTATCTGAGATATTTTTCCCCGAGATTTTTTTTTTTTGAATGATAAAGTCTCTAGTCTCTGTTGGGAGTTGCTTTGAATGAGTCTCTAATATCTATAACATTAAGTAAGTTATCTTTCACCTTGACATGTTGTTGAGAAACATGTTTTTTGGAGCGTCGTTGTGAAATATGCGGCCGTTGTCGAATTTGATGCCGTATAGCATCGATTCCCTTTGAGAGTTCCCCGTGTACACTTCCCAGAGGTCTCCGCGGCGGCTCGAGGAAAACTAAATGAAATCGGTGAATTTAATAAATACAGTCAAACTCGATTATAACGACATCGAAGATTTCGCGAAATTTTGCATGTAAACATTTGATGCCGTCAAGTTTTACTATACTCAAGGTGACTATATTTGATAAGGGAAAATACGGGAAATTCAGTTCATAAATACCGGACATCGCCAATTTTCGCAAAGATGTTGCCAATTGTCAGACAAATTGCCAATTCCGAATTAATAACTAGAGCCCGGAAGTTCGGGCGGAATACGATAATTTTTTTTTTTTTTTTTTTTTTTTTTGCCTATTTTCAAATTTTTTTTTGCAAAAATGCCTTTTTTTAATTTTTCTTTCCTTAAATTCCTATTTCGGTATTTTTATATGTTTAGTGGTGAATTTTAAAGGCCATATTCGTTAGTACTTTGATGGTTTTAGTATTGAGAACCTCCAAAGAATTTTTCTTTTTGTTAATGGCCCTCCAGATAGATGATTTTGAATGTGTTTCCGCGACAGGTCGATTGCCCCCAGTCTGATTTTCTTCATTGTAGGTTATGGGAGGGAGAGGGATTTGGAACTTCTCTCTCAAACATGTTAATTAACCAGTAATCATACGTAAAAATTATGTGCAATTTGGTTAAGAAATTGAAAGAGTGATTATGGTTAACAGTTAATTCGCCTGCCAGAAAATGTTTTTACTAGCGTCCCCTACTGTTGAATTAAAACACTAATTTGTCAATTAATGAGTATCATGGGAATAGTTTCGTGTGGAATCATGGGAATAATTTCCAGAGATTTATGTTCTAAGCTATTATTGTGATAAAATTTTTTGTAGTTGAACTCGGATATAGAGAAATTTGATGCAGTCAAATATCGGTTAAGATAATTTTTATCTTTTATTGTGGTCAGTGGACAAATTTTGTTTCCACTGAGTTTAGGTTTCGATTTTGTGCGCGCTTGAATGAATTAGTTTTGATTTTTAGCGTCATCTATCCATGTATCATGATGTAGCGTCATCTTTGAATATTACTTTTACACGTAGAAATTTTTGTCCTTTTTTAACATTCTATTGTTTTTTTCCCTACACTAGACATCAATTTCTCAATAATTTATAGAATAATTAATTATTTTGATGAGTTGTGCCCCCACTCATAAAATAATTGAATACAGTGAAATATCGATTAATACGATGTTTCTTCTGCATTTGTTCTTCCGAATTTATGGGACACTGTACATAGTATTTGCCGTGATTTTGTGGTACAATGTAGCATTGAGTTATAAATTTCCGTCACGTGATTGGTTGATCACATAAAATTTGGTTCCAAGAAATATTGTCAAAAAAAATAATAATAATAAGACTTACCGGTGGCATATTTCGTCCCAGGTCCACACATCTTTTTAGGATGCGTCTTCAATCAGTAGGGAGATTGTCTAGTTCAGTTTCCCAACCTTTTCTGTCCCATCGCCCCCAACCCATAGGATCCTGTGTTATACCCGCTGCTTCTACCACCCCCCTGGAACATTCCATCCCCCCCCCCCCCAGCGGCCGTTAACGCCCACTTTGGGAATCACTAATCTAGTTCAAGTGTGCTCTCTCTGCTCAACCTTTTGAAAGTGCGGGTCACTCAAGTGATCTGAGAATGTGATGCGAGACACTTTAAGGGGTGTGAGAATGTGTTATGGGTCACTTAAATGGTCTAAAAATGTGTTGTGTTTCACTTAAATGGTCCGGGAATGTATTGCGGGTCACTTAAATGGTCTAAAAATGTGTTGTGTTTCACTTAAATGGTCCGGGAATGTATTGCGGGTCACTTAAGTGGTCTGTAAATGTGCCACGGGTCACTTAAGGGGCCTGGTAATATGCCGTGGGTGTGATTTGTAACACGCACATAAGTGATTTGTAAAAGTATCTCGGTAACTTATGGTCTGGGAATGTGTTGCGGGTAACTTAAGGAGTCTCGGAATATGCCGCAGCACACTTAAGGGGCCTGAGAACATGCCGCGGGTCACTTAAGTGAGGTAACAATGTGTCTGAGCCACTTAAGTGACCTGGGTCACTGTTCTGGATCACCAATTCGATTTGTAGATGTGTCGCGGCTCACGCAAATGATCCGTACATGTGCCACGGGTCGCTCAAGTGGTCTGGAAATGTGCCGCGGTTCTCTTAAAGAATTAAGTGTGAGGTCGCTTGGCATATCCGATGTGACCCCGAGGGTCACAGGTTGAGCATGTACGGTCTACTCCAATCATTACCTTTGGTCTGGAAAAAAAAAAAACCAATAGCAGTAAAGAGGTTGGAATCATATAAGATTGGGTCACAATAAAAAGAAGGGCAAAAACAAAAATCGTAATTAAGTGCGTCGTGGGTTCGGGCTTATTATAATTGCTCGTTGCCGAGTTACTTGACATGGTTCCAGGCCCCGTGTTCCTGCATTAATTGCTGGTACTTAAAAGCAGGATACGTCTTGAAATGAGGAAATTCTGTCTCTCTCTTTTGATATGATGGAGGGAGGAGAAAGAAAAGAAAAACCTCGTTGATGTCTTTCCTTGAATTAATAAATTTTTAATTCCGTTCAAGGGGTTGTAAAATTTTTGTTCTTGTTCTTTTGTCGAGTGTATTTTCTGTTCCAATTAAATTTCGTAGTTTTTTTGTTCTTTATTGAGTTTAAAATTTTCCTCGTGGGAATTCGATAAAATCTTGTATGAGTTCTCTGGTATATCTCGCGTAATAGAATTATGTACCATGGCTAGGCCTACTTTTCATTTCGGAGCATCGTATTTAAAGGATTTTAATGCAGGTGGGTAATCGGGATTAAAATTTTCTTTTTCTTCTCGGAGGCCTCTGGAAGGGGTAATCTGATGATCACGGTGACACTTCAAACGAATGCCCTCGCCGTTATTCAAATTAAAAAAAAAAAAAAAATTGTACGAAATTATTTTATAGCCGGTGTGCCACGGCTTTTCAAGTCATTCAGGGGAGAAAATTGGGCAGTGAAGTGACCTATATCGGAGAATTCTCGTACTATTTTTGTTTGATATATTGTGAGCATATTATTTGAAGTGTGTGTTTTCCGCAATGGTCGAAATTTCGTGCAATTTCGGCCATTAGAATGTTTCAAGTGTGACAATTAAACCGATTATGAGCACAACAGCGGCAACTAATTCTCTGCAATTTTAAGGGGGTAGGTGCGCGCAAATTTTCTAAAAAAACACATTTTTTAAATTTTTAAATGGTATGAAATTTTCAGCGTCTGTGTTCCTACCTGCAATAAAAATATTTTTTAAGTATTTAATATAAACTGCTGGCAGGCATTACACAGGCGAATGTTTTTCCACTACACAATGCGTTTTTCTCAAAACTAAGTTTTTTTTGTCAGATAAGGAACATTTTTTTCGAACATCACTCATTCGAATGTCGTGCAACTTTGTATCTCTCTCAACACTATGGTATTACATACTTTAACATAAGCTTTTAGGATTTTCATTGTTGGTTTTTTTTTTTATCGAATTTTAACTTCAACAACATGCAACTTTTTCAAAAATCAATTTACCCATATTTTGTGCCATAAAATTTTTTCTCTTGGTAAAGTATTTAACACTATAGTGTTTAGAGAGAGACAAAGTTTCAAGATATTTCAATGAGTGGTGTTCGAAAAAAAATGTTCCTTATCTGTAGCAAAAAACTTAATTTTGAGATACAATGTACACATTAGCATGTGTAATGTCTGCCAGCAGTTCATATTAAAATATTTAAATATTTTTCGCACATGTAGAACAAAAACTTAAACACAGACGCATTTCGCGTATTTTTCTCGAGGAAATATGGTCAGGCTATTTATAAAGGTACATTTTCAGTTTTTTTAGGGTATAAATTTATTTTTTTTATGAAGCATATTCTGTCGGTTTTTGGGTAGTAAAAATCCTATCCCTACTGATCACCCTTTGCATCGAATCAACTTGCGGTACAGGCCAGTATTTATTCAGAGAGAGGAGGGGTGTAAACATATATAGTTGTTTCTGCGATTCTCTTCGTCAGACCTAAAACCATCCCCTGGAGCTCTTACCTCATCATTTTCCAACCATCATTCATCATTTGCATTCATAACTTGGGGTGTAGTTAGTGAATCCGAACCGGTTGAAATTACCACCATGTATGCTTGCCAGAAGTTCGTACCCCCTCTCCGGCCCTTGCCCAGTTTAACATCCCTAGGACTGATCGTTGAAGGTTCAACTGAAACAGGCAAATAGAACCCCTCTTCCCCCCCCCCCAATTTTCAGTGTTTTTGAAATGTTTAACTTCGGAAATAATAATTTCGGGAAATACACGGTATACGTGGATGATAGCATGGTGTAGGTTCATTTCCCCCCCCCCTTTCTCTCCAACATGACATGTATGCTATGAAGATGATGATCGACGACTCTTACATACATTACTTTCCGTGCCTAATCGTGAGCTGCAATTTCTCTAAAAGGCATTATTGCGTATTCAAGAAACGTCTGAAATATTTATTTGAAATCCATTTGCATTCGCGGAACCAATCGTGACGACCACCACCATTGAATCATGTTCGGGTTTACAGTATAGCCAATAAATATAAAGCAGGGGAGGTTTTCTGCCTTAGTTTAGTCCTTAGAGCAAGCATCTTCAACCCGTTGCTCACGAGCCCCGCGGTGCTCCCCTGAAGCACCCAGAGTGCTCGATGCTTGTATCCGATTTCGTTCTCGCGATCACTTCATCAACAGTTCTAATTAAACACCTTGTACACATTGCATTCAAGGATTGAAATGATCCCGATTTCATGCGTTCGCATATGTCAAACTTGCTGTAAGGGTGCTCTTTTGATGATGAGTACGGGCAGTGCTCGCGACTAGAAAAAGGTTGAAGACCTCTGCCTTAGATCATACATGCTCAACCCGGACCCTCGGAGTCAGCTGATGTTTCCCGCGACGTTAAACCTAATTTCGAGAAATTGAACTAAGCGGCCCATTTCCAGGTGATTTAAGTGACCCGAAACACATTCACAGATCACTCAAGTGGCCTGCGGCCCAGTACCAGAGCCCTTATATCTTGCATGGCACATTTCAACAGATTACTTGAGAGACCTGCGGGACAGTTCGAGCACTTTGGTTGCCCGCGGTGCAGTTCCTTACCACTTGTCAGTCCGCAAAATATTTTTTTCAGTTATTCATTCTCAGCCGGTTCAAAAATTAAATCTCCCATTTTCACTGGTCCACAGCTGTAAAAAATTTTTGAACACTGGTTTGCTGTTCATACACCATCAAAAGAGTACCACCCTCGTGCCGTAGAAAGAAGCCGTGCATCAAAATAGTAGCTCACTCACTAGCACCAGCGCCGTCTTAACGCATGGGCCCACCCGGACGTCTCAAGAAGAGAGGCGCCTCAGAAAAACGAGAAGTAGTTGAATTTTTCGAGAATTTGCCTGGTAGGGCCTCAGAAAAATCACTTGGCCCGGGGGCCTGTGATGCTCTTAAGACGGCCCTGACTAGCACTACTCAAACCGTCGCTTTCCGTACTTTCGGTTGTACTTTCTGAATGTATAAGGCCGTCCAGTCATGTTTCAGGTCATCCTATCACTTTTGGGTGTTGATTCCAGTCATAACTGCCCCCCCCCCTCCTAAATTTTTACGCCCGGGGTAGTTGGCCCCCAACTCCAGTTTCGGCCTTGGGTTCCGGTCATGCTTACCAAACGAACACCTGGAGTAAAAAAATGCGTGATTTGCATCTTTCGCCTGACATGCGATCACTTTCTCCAGAGAAACACCTGCAGTACGTCCAATCTACAGTGCGTCCAATCAACTTACTTCGGGTTGTCGGAACTTGACAAACAACACATAACAAGCATTCCTTAGAGAGAAAAACTACACGTTTAGGTTCACATGTACACGCGCATTCAGACTTCAGACATGTACCTATTCGTTACAAATTCCACAGAGCTGGGGTTCTCAAACGGTGCGCCGCCAAACCTTTATCAGGGACGACGCGGGGCTGCTGCAACAACGACAAAGATTTGTTTATTCTTAGTTAAACTGCTCTGGGGAGCCTCGGATAGGCGTTGATTAGGGAGAAGAGGCGCAGCGCGTGGGAAAATTTTCAGAACCGCTGCTTTAGAGGAATATGTACGAGTTAGGTCTACATATGTGCGGTTTATTTAGTAGTAGTCAACTTCGCATGACGGTCCTGATCATGCTTTCCAGGTGAACATCGCGTCCTGTTACCCTTTGGGTGTCGGTTACAGTCATGTTTTCGAAAACGAACGCGGTTCATTGTGATATTGTCCCGCCTCCCCTCGAAGTTTTTACATTGACTTCGGAACCGCCCTTCCTAATTCCACAATGGTGAGGACGTACCTCATAACTGAGTACGTAACTCGACTCGTTTAGAGGGCTTTATGGAGCCTCTCGCGTGTGAATTTATCTGACAGTACGTGTATGAATGTATCAGCATCTCATGTATTTTTATTATTCTTACTCTCTCTGTCTCCTTCGTGTACTGAAAGTATCCGAGGGAAAGTGGGGAAGAAATGCAAAATTCTGAGTTTTTATGTTATACACAACTTTGCCATTTTTATTTCCCGTCGGGGATACATACTTCCTTCATCCTGTATTCAAGTTGGTTTTTTTTTGTCTGTACGTGTATTCTTTTTCCCCCGTTTTCTTTCAATGGATGGTTCTGAATCGTCGTTTTCATTCCCCCACCCCCCTCCAGTCCGTCCTCCATTTTTAGTACGCGCTCGTACTACATCATCCTCTTCCTCCAGAACCTTTTGGTGAAGTTTTATCGATTTGTGCTCGTCCCGATACATATTCATGAGCCTTTTGAATTCTATCTTAAAAGTCTTTTTCTTTCTTTCTCGTCTGCTTTTCCTAACGTCTTTCCGTTTTGTCTTTCTTGTCTAAAAAAAAAAAAAGGAAGAGAGTTTTCTGGAGGAAAAACTTTACAATGAACTCGTAGTTGGACACGCCCTATTCGTGAATAAGAAGGGTGGAAAGAGTTGGTTTTTTTTCCGTAATGGAGGAAGTTTTTTTTTAGTTTCGGGAACCCCATTTTTAGAAATTAATAGCATATACAGTATATATAGGATGCTAACTGAAGTCATTTTCACTATTTAGCTTTTAAATCGCTGTTCATGTTGTGAAGTGTTCAAGAAGTGTTGAAATAATATGTGTCATTACATTTGGTTTTCGGGGGGGATTGATATCCATCTCTATCTGGAACCAGACGTTCCAGAGGGTTCGCCCTGAACCCCCCTCAAAGGGGAGTGTTGGACGGAACCCAAATTACTAATATTCTGTCAATACAAACGTTTCTAAAGCACGAAAAAAAAAGCATTTTTACATTTTAAATGGAACCTTTTTTTTTTTCAAAATAAAATTTCCTGAAGATTGGTAATAACGTATTGGATATAACGTATTTTATACCAAGGGTTGCCAGATATTTCTTGACTTAGACAGCGCTTTCATTTCCAACCCATCTCATTAACGGCAGTAAATTGCAATATAACGATATGGCCAAAGTTGGTGTTTGGTGAAGTAGATATTTCTTGACCAGTGTTTAACATTTTCTTATTTTCGGACCTTTGAAATCGAATGAACAGTTTCGCAGACCCGGCATAAATGGGAGAAAGAATTTGTAAAAATAGGCGAGAAAAAAGAATGGAAAATTTCCTAACCAACCGTCTGACTTCTTTCGTATTTATATTATTCTATTGTACAAGCACGAAACATCGTTGAGTTGGGACTCCTACTGCCACCTATCAAATAAAAACAAAACTATTGGTTATAATTCTACAGGTTTACAAACATATAAGACTACATATTTCTACAAACTGCTGTTAGTTTTAAACCGGTATTTTAGCGTGAATTTGAACAATACGTGGATGATATCATGTAATGTTCATTTTCATGCTGCATACCCATGTAAATATTATGCGCCGCGATACCGGTTGGTATGTTTTATGTTTGCCATAGAATTCCGGTATATACTAGTTATTTCCACTAATAACTTTTTCGTGTGCCGAATATGAAAAAATTTAACGTGGAGATAATGAGGGGAGGGCGGGGTATTTTACGGCAGACACCCGTGACGATATGCATTTATTTTTTTAGATTGCGGCAGGAGTTACTTTGCATCAATAATACGCTCCATAAACACGAGAAAAAAGACGTTGAACCGAGGTATCTGTTACCACCTATCAAATAAACACAAAACCACTTCTATAAGTAAAGTTTTCTGTTGGTTTTAAATCTTAAACCGGTGTATAGCGTGAAAATAAACAATGTGTGCTACCATATATCATATATTTGTTCTTTTTCATGTTTCACACCGATGTAAATCTTGTGCTCAGTATTACCGGTTGCTGTATTTTCAAGTTCACCGAGTAATTCCACCAATTAGTTTTTGTGTGTGCCGGATTAAAATTTTTTAGTTGTTGTACTTTCGCTACTTCGTTGAAGAATATGTGGTTTCAGTGTTCTGTTTCCTGTGTACTTAAATCTTTTTTTTTTCTGTTTCTGAGGTGATCCCCAAAACAGGTTAAAATTCCAATTTTATATCTCGGTGGAAAGACACATTAGCAACATGTAACACTGATAGTAGGTAATTAGAAACATAACATTATTTTCGCATACCTAACATTATTTATCCCTGATTTTCGTAAAAGGAGTTCCTTATACACTTTAAAATACGGTAACTATATGTTTGTTCTGACTCATTCGGATTTGTAGTTTTCTGGTTGGGGGTGGTTATGTCAGAGATTGATTTTTGCATTTTTTATGGTTTTGGTGGTTATAACAGATTGTAATTATGTGATGTCGTTTCAATGTCCGCTAACGATGCGTTTTCATTATTTTTTAGAAGACGACAGGGTCCAAAAATTCATAGGCAACCAGACACACAGCGATCATTTCAAGCTCCTAGAGAAAGATGGCGATCATCTACTAGTTGGGGCCAGGTGAGTGGATTCTTTCATAAATGTGATAGGTTAATGCCTCTTCAAAAACATTCTTGAGATTTTTTTCAGAAATTTTTATGTACAGGGTGGACCAAAAAAAACCCCCATTAGAATTTTTAAGAAAAATTCGCATAAATTTCGTACGAGTTTGTGCCGAAATTTAGGGGAAAAAAACATTCATGCTCGTTTCTTGTTTTGGTTCTTTTATAGCCAAGAAACACTATAAACCCTTTACGGCCCTTGGGATACTCTTGTGGGGGGAGGGGGGGGTTAGGCACCCTTACATAAAGCACAAGAGTTAAAATATGATGTGCGATGCGAAACCGAATGCAATGCAACCTTCCACAGGAGGGAAACTGACGACACACGGTGCGCGGACCTTACAGCTAGATCTAACGATCATTATAATTTTAGCTTCACTATTGATTTGGAAATCAAATTAGTAAATAGAAAATGTCTCACTTGATTATGGTCGAGGCAGAGGAGAAGAAAATATGGTTGAAGGAAGTGCCCCCTCCCACATAGACCAAAAAAGGTTAAGAAATGTTCAAGGATTCATATGCAGGATGTGATAGGTTAATGCGACAGACAGACAGAATTTAATTTTTCTCATCGCTGCCCAGCCCAAAGGGGCTGCCTGGCGACTTACAGACTGCACATGCTAGCTATGAAGGGGGTTATAGACAAGTTTGTGCGTGTTTGTGTAGATGTGAAGTGCCTGTAAGTTAATAGAAAAAAAAACCATACAGTCCGATAAATGCTACCATCAGAATAGTAAAATGCACAAAGATCAGCCAAACTTCATCTAAATGTTACTCTATGCAATAGAGTTGATCGGTAAAATCAATAGAGTAAAAATATATAAATATATATATATATATATAATTACACACACACACATACATATTATGCGATAAATGTATATTATAATGGACACGAAAATGAAATCACCCATGTACAATTCACCAAAATACTACATAATGCACTAATGAGAAAATAATAAAAAAAATAAATGTAACATACAAAAGAAGTCATAACTAAAGTGTAAATAGTTGATAAGGTTTTCGCGGCCATCATTTGATAAAAATTGTTTTTTCGGGTTCGAAGACCGTCGTCCGTTTGAGTTGGTTCTCAACGTTTCCCCAACACTAGTGGTTGGCATCATCAGGAGAATTGATAAACTATTGATCACTTTTGATCCAGTTTATCAATTCTCCTGATGATGCCAACCACTAGTGTTGGGGAAACGTTGAGAACCAACTCAAACGGACGACGGTCTTCGAACCCGAAAAAACAATTTTTTTAAAACAAGTGAAAATATACAAATTGGTGCAGTGCAAGATCAGTCATGTACATCAAACCACAATGCCACTCTATGCAATAGAGTTGATCGATAATTTCGATAGCAAATTAAAAGTACAAAAATATTATGATAGATAGACAAAGATTATACAGCTCAGTAGTTCAGTACGTACCTTCGTACGGTACCCTAACGCACCGACCATGGCACGTGCAGCACGTTTTGAGGCCTGAGAAATTTTAGTCTTTGACGGGGGTTGTAATCGACCAGCTCTCTCAGATGCTCGTATTCTGAGTTCCTCATCCTTTCAAAGTGATCCTCTGAGATTTGTTGGATGTAGCTGAGGATAGTTGGAATCTTTAGGTCTTTTCTAATGTCAGCCCCTCTGATGTACTTTGGGGCACGCACAAGAGTTCTCAGTATTTTATTCTGTTGACTTTGCAGACGCTGCATGTTGGTTTTTGAAACATGAGCCCATACTGGGGCGGTGTAGGTCATGATAGGTCTAATGATTGATTTAAACAATATGACTGTTTTTAAGAGTTAGTCTTGCACTTGGAAATGTAATGCGTGACATCATTCCCATGGTTTGAGTAGCCTTAGTTCTTACGTGATTTATTTGAGGAACGAAGGATAATGATTGGTTTAGAATACATCCCAAATATTTCACTTCCTTCACAGGTCTTATGGCTTCTCTGCCCAGGTAGATTGGTGCTCTAGTAAATTTGGTTCTTCTTGTTAGCCAGATGAACTGACACTTGGCGTGATTAAGCTCGACAGCATTATCCTCACACCAGGTTAATGCAATTAACCAATTAATTGGTATTAATTAATTGGTTAATTGATTATACAATTGATTATACAATTGATTAAACAATTGATTAATTAATAAATGCATGATGTATTATTAATTAATACATATTAATTGGTTAATTGCATTAACCTGGTGAATTCGTAAATGGTTTAAAAATTTATAAAAAATTGAAGGAATTGGTAATTTGAATGCGGATTGTCAAAGTTATTCTCATATGAAGGGGGATTTTTGTTGGCCCGGGGGAAAAATTAATCCAAATTTTTGACGATAGAAGGCACTGCAAGAAAGAAAACCACGAAATTCTGGAACGGAACCTTTTTTTTTTTTTGTCTCTACCGTATACGGAACGTTCGTAAAGCTTAAGCCTGCAATTCGTGGCTGAGGTAAAACAACTCCACCAATAGTGCTTCTTTATCAACCAATGTTAACACATCACAATGAAAACCTTATATAAGCGTCAGTAACAATAAAATTCAGAAAAATTGGTTGTTGATCGCACTACTTCAAAATGGCTATTAATCAACACTCCCTGTATTTTATACGGCTGTAATTTGCATATTTCCAGTGATTAGCTTTTGTTTAGTGCAGCGGTTCTCAACCTTTTTTTTTTACTATAGAATTTACATGGCGGAGCCTTGTGTGCCTCGATGGCTTTTTTTTTAAGTACAATTTTTATCGCAAAACACTTTGTAAGCCTCTTTTTTTATTTATCCATCAAATTTGCGGATTTATTTTACTTTCCTCGAGTCACCGTGGAGCTCCTGGGGCTCCGTGGAGAACCACTGGTGTAGTGCCCTCTATCTACAAAAATTTTAACTACCCCCCCCCCCCTCCCCGGTGTACCAAATATAAATTCCCTTACGTGAGAATAACTCTTTCAAATATACCAATTCCTTCAATTTTTTTTATGTATTGCTCAACTATTTACGAATTTATGCGACACCCTGTACATTAGCATCCAACTTAGTTCTCGTTGACATCCATTTGGTGGAATTCACACACACACAAGAAAAAGCATTAGTCATTAAAACTTATCCGGAATTTCCCCGGTTTTCCAAAGAATAAATTTTTCCAGGCGTTTTCCTAATTTCCGTTCCTTAAATTTTAAAGAGAAAAAAATATATTCAATTTATTTATTTTTAATTATTTTTTTCTGATCCTCAAAAGCTCAGGGGGTACCAAAAGCGTAAATTTAATGGTAGAGGACGATTGGTTTTTTTTTCCATTATTTTTTCTGTTGAATCTCCAAATTAAACTTTTTCCCCAATTTTCTACCATTAAATCAAGCAAGAATTTTTGATTGATTCCGTTTTGTTTTTACGTTTAAAAAACAACGAAGAGATTATCGTTGGAGGGAAATAAATGCACATTGTAAACGAAATCGGAAAATTATATTTAAATTTTGGTGTTTTTCTGGATGATGTGATTCGATGTGTTTTGATGGTTGGAATGGATATTGGATGTGCTCTAGAGTTGATAATCGATGGATCGGTGATTAAAATTGGGGGGAAACCCCGTTTTTTTTTTCCTCGCTTGTTATGAATAATAATAATTGAAAACTCTCTGGATATTTGCGTAAATTCAACGATGCTGTTTTTATTCTGTAATTCAAATATTTTTTTTTTTTGTATCTTGCTTTGCTGCCGAGATAGAGGTTCTTGTTTCGTAATGTACTATAAGGGGTTTCTGTCGGCTCGGGTTCTTGCCAAGAAAAAATCAAACCCTATTGGTCATAATATAATGAATTTGTATTAGATGGGACGAATATTCGTCTACTATTCAGTATTCGAATCTTTTGCCGAATATTGCTTAGGTATTTGGCCGAATATCTGTGTAAATCTAAGCACACCAAACTAATTCAAAAAAAAAAACTATATTAATTGGAGTTTTTCGCATAAATCAAAAATCTGATTCTGTAATTAACATTAAAGTAGAATATTTCATCGATTTTGATTGTCAGTATCGTGGCAATAACAATCTTTCAATTACCAGTTTTTTAATATTCATTTAAATGATAAATTGCATAGTTAAAACTCATTATCAATCATTTGAAATTATCAATAATTCTATTTTCAGTTAGAAACATCAATTTATCTATAATCGCGGTGAATTTCAAGAAATTGATATTCGGCCCATCCCTTGTCGAAAGTGTGTGCGCGTTCTCGGTGACCATGTCGTGAGCTTATTCACCACATGAAATGACGTCACGTGCGCGTGACGTTCGGGCCGTGACACGCGCTGCATGGTGCAATTTGAGCTGGGATAGCCGTTATGAATTCGGAATGGTTTTTTTTTTTAATATATGTTACTGCTGTGGAAGGTGACACATTTTATTGGCCTCGCCCTGCCCAACAGGGTGATTCACAATCACAGACAATCCTAAAAAACGGTCCTCTCTCTCTCTCTGTTGTGTATAAATTTGAGAACACAATGGAGCTTCAAAGTCCGTTACAACAGTGTCTTCTCCCCCTAAACTTCGTGTCTTTTGTTAGACGAAGACATCTGCGGTTGAGAGAAGACATCCGAAAAAAAAAATATAGTATTATATGGAATATTTCTAGGATGATTTATAATGGGAGAGTTCTCTATGCAAGCTTTTTTTTTTTGTGTGTATGAGGGTTATTCTGTTCGTTCCTGCCGTTTTGCGACACTTACACGTGCAGATGGGAAACTCTATGATCCGCCTTCTTGATGGGTGTTTCAGTCCCGAAAAGCCGTTTAATTTTTTTTTTTTAGTTTGGCAACATCCTGATGACTTCAAAAATTGCCTCTATTGTACATACTGGATTTTATAATGAGCATTCCTTGTTCTGGGCTGTCTACAGCCGCAACAATCCATGAAAAAGCTATATTTTTACCCATAAGTACTTAAGACGTTCCTTCGTGATGAGTTGTTACGGTTGAAGATAGCTCATGTAGCTTGCCTTTCTAGTCTAATTTTCTTGACCATTCTTCAAATTTGCCAATTTCTGGGCTGTAGCACGCTTGTCTCCCCCCCCCCTCCCCCCCCTATAAATACAAACTGATTTTCATTGGCGTACGCAAAAGGGGGTTTTGGGGTTCTAACCCCCCCCCCCCAAGCCGAGATTATAGTGTTATTTTGCAGGGGGAAATGTAAAGCCCCACTTTGAGAAGAAAAAAATTCAAACTTTTGACTAATATTCTTGATCACTCATCCCTTAATTTTCGGCCCTTTCAACCTTGCTGTCTTGAGCCCGCTAATCTCTTCCTTCCCCCCCCCCCCGCTGTAAATACGGCTCTGCTCACAAAATAGGGAATCTAGTTGTTAACATACTACTGTATAGTCACTATTATCTAATCGATTTTTTGAACATCGATTTTTTTTGACATTGTGAACCATGATTTTCGTAATGATAACCCATTCCACATCAGGGGGTCTTCAGTCTTTCAGATATTGTCGGCAAAATTATAGATTTCAATGATGCCCACTGAGTATATGCGGCAGCCTAAGCTGTCACTGGTCTGTCGACTTTATCGAAATCTTTTAACTATCATTACATTTGTTTTCCAGTAATAAGTAGCTTGTTCCCTTAAAACGACCGACGAGCCACGGTCTCGTGCGGTGCGGCCCGTAAACTATGCTTTGAAGACCCCCCTTCCCTGTTCTACATGATGAGGTTCTCATTTTGGATTCTGTGGCCCTAGATGCTAAGGGGCCATTCAAGTATTACGTCAGCAAATTTTCAGCCATTTTTGACACTCCCCCCCCCCCCCACCCCCTTGTGAGCAAAGTTTCGTCAGCTCTCCCCCACCGGCGTTCGTGCGGGGGAAGTGCATATTTCCCTCCTAGGCAATCAAAAATTTATTTTTTTAGAAATTAAAACTTAAGAAAATATCTTTGTGTTGTTATAATCAATTTCTGTTAATCTCTATGCTATTTGAAGGCTAAACTCAAAATTTTCTCTTTAAGAAATTCATTGTGACTGTAAGCCATATTTGCTAAACCCAAGGCCCGCGGACCAAATGTGACTCTTTGGGTTATCGGATGTAGCCCGCCACCTTAAACTTAATTTTGTAAAATTGAACTAAGCTGTACATTGACCTGTGGCACAATTCCAGAGCATTTAAGCGGCCCGTAACGCATTTTTTTATATCCCTCAAGCAGGCCCGTGGTGCATTCACAGACCACTTAAGTGACCCGAGGCACGGTTCCGGAACTCTTATGTGGTCCGTGGCACATTTAGAAATCTTTTGAGTGACACGTGGCACAGCTTTACAGCATTTGAACGGTCCCCTGTATCACTCAAGTTACCTTCGGAACATTCCCAGATTACTTAAGTGATCCGTGGCATATCTACGAATCACTTGAGTGACATGCGGAATTCCGCGACATATTTCTAGAGCACTTGAAGGACCCGCTGAACATTTAGAGATCACCAAAGTGGATTAGTGGACTTATCATTAGGGGGGAATGTTAGTTCAGGTACCCACAAACCAGCGAAAGGTTTCTCTGTGTCTCTTGTCTTTGGCACACCGAGTAAAGATGTCATTTAGAATATTCGATATTTTTATAAAGGGTAGCTGATGACGTAAACATCATTTGAACCCCCACTCCTTGTCAGCGAACCCAGTTGGCAAACCTGAATTTCCCCCCCCCCCCCCATCGATGTTGACGTATTACTTGAATGACCCCTAAGTGATATCAGGAAAATCGTGAAAACATATTGAATGAAGTGTTTCTGAAACTGTAATTAACTAAAAATTATAGCTTTGCGAATTCGCGAGCAACCAATCAGAACGATGCTTCAGACTCAGCTTTTCACAGACCACGGCGCCTGATCTGTACAGACGTTTCTCCCGCAACGTTATTTCGACTAAAAATTTGGTAGCCAACACAAGTGGGACATGATCCCCATGGTATTATGGCAACGCGTTGGGATTCGTAGCTTCCCTCGGTATCTGCCTTTATCGGTGGTTCTTTGTTGTACAAGTTGGTTCTCTTTTTTTTTTCTCCTGTACTAGGTGTTTAAAAATGTGCTTTTCTTAACATATTCATTTAACAATGTTAAATCATGTTGTGTTTCAGGAATGTCGTATACAACCTGAGTTTAGACACGCTCCAAGAAAGGAAGGTGAGTTGATAAATCTCTCTGTAAATCATTTATTTCATATGTTGTTTTTGTATAATGTTACTGCGGATAATGTGTATCTAGCACAAAATCCTTAAGCAACATGCAGTATGTCACGGATTTGCTTGGAACAGCTATTTACACGCGTTCACAAGCACAGATTTTGACTACTGTAATTGAATGAAAATTGAATCAAAATAAAGCAAACTGTTCAGTTCATGAAAGATTTGATTCCGTTCATAAATACTCTGGTTATATTTTCTTATTTGAATTCCTTATAATAATTTTTTTTTTAAATTATTTTAAAATTCAAATAAGAAATTAATTTAATAAAATTCAATTTTAAATAATATTGAGTCAATGAAATCTCAATTTTCTTCAACATTTTATAAACACGTAACATTTTTCTTTACTTTGAATCAATTTTTATTCATTTTCATTCGTAGTGTTCGTAATCAGTTCCCGTACACCAATAGTTTTCCCTCATCCTAATTTCAGATAAATTTTCAGAATATCTTAATAAGATCATGGGGGAGAGATTCGTGCAATAACAATTAGTTCAATTTTTGACCACCGGTTGAAAAAAATTGTGATTTTTATTGAATTTCTCTTTTTCCCCAATGTATCAATACACTGACACTACTCGGACCCGTTCGTGTTGACGCACTTTATTGAAACTTGGTATATGCCGGTGGTTCCCAACGTAGAGCCCAAACCCCAAGGGAGCAATTTGGTTTTTTAGGAGGGAGTAATATGAAAGAGTTTTTTTTTTTTTTTTAAGACTTGGAACTTTGCAGAACCCCCCTACCATTTTTTTATATCAGTTGAAATTTGAACAATTTCTTGATGACTTTGTTTTAATTTTTCTCTCGGTGTTTTCTTTGGAGATAGTTTACCCGGGGTTACTCAATTTTTTGTGTTCCACGGGCAATTTGTGCCAGTGAAATGAAATCCACGGACTCCCTGTGCCAATAAAAAGAAGAAATATGCAAACCACGTATAGCCAAGCAATGTAAAAAAAAAGTTGATTGTTATCTCACATCCAAGCTCACGGAGTCCCCGAAATCTCTCCAAGGACCCGTTGTTACGAACCGCTACTTTCAACTGACTCTACTTTAACTTTGATTTTCCCCTCAACGTGAATAGGACTACTTTTTGAATAACAAACCTTACTGGGGGGGCTGGGGGGGGGGCAAAAGCCCCTGGATTGCGAAATTTAAGGATGTAAAGTCCTAATTACGGCCCTGACATGGAGGAGCATCAGGATTTCAGAGAGGCTTTGGTGGAGCATGGCCTAAAAAAAGGTTGGGAACCACTGGTATGTGTACGCTGTATAGACCATTTGAAAAAAGAAAACGCAATATAAAAAGCTCCTGTTTTTCACCTGGTGGTTAAAAATTGAACTTTTTTTGTGTATTGCATAAGTCTCTCTCCCATGGTCTCATTCAGATATTCTAAAAATTTGGCGATATTCGGATGAGTAGATTTTTGGGGGGGGGGGGGGGAACTACTCGGGGTACGTGAACTTTAATTACAAACACCCTGTACTGTCTTGAGGTGAATTCATCTGCTGGTTGGGGAAAATTCGTTGAACCAAATGGATGCGAGTTCTCGAAAATATTCGAGTGGCAACGAAGATAGAAAACGAATGTTTGTTATTTGTTGATGATTCTCTGTAATCTCGTACCGTATTTGCATTCGAATGCTCTTCCGATCGGAATCAAAGAACCATCGCGTGGTCTTCACTTGCGTTTCCATAGAACGAATCGACGGTCGATGTTATCGACATTCTTTAATCGGTCATAGTTTATGCCTCTGTGCGTACTTGGTAAGACGTTAGGCCTTCGGCACGGCCACCTCCTGCTTTTCTCAAACATCCGTATTATGTACATACCGTAGGAACAGTGTACATACATACTATTCGGCCATTTGCACGGTCCGTTCGTCCAGTTATTCCGTTCATCATGGACAACCCGTTCTCACGGAATAACACGCTCCGACGCCTTCAGAAGAGTTTTACCCCCCCCCCCCCCCAATAAGCTACTGTTAGCGCTGGGCTAAAACTCCTATATTTAATAAGTTTGTTTGCCCGCGCGTTGCTTGATTGCCTGCTCGGCGGACTGTGCCGAGGGGATGGACTCTAGTTTCGGGCTCTGCTACTAATACTCGGACTGCGCAAAGTTAATATTGACTTTGAACTGCCGGGGCGAATGAATGCATTAGCTGGTGGAGGCTCTCTGAGAATTATTAGGTTCTGTGTGCCCCGATGGAACTGGGATTATGTTTCCTCCTTTCGGTTCGATTTGTTGACTTTGGTGTTCTGGTTATTACAATATCTCGTTTGGGAGTTCTCGTTGATTTTTCTTCTGGGGGGGGGGGGGGGAGTTGGAGTGATGCAAAGGCGCTTTTACTGGTCCTGTTAACGTCTCGAGATGCGGACGAGACGAAAAATCGACTTACTTAAGACCGTATTTTTTATGGCTTCCTTTCCTTAACCATTATACGGAAGCAGTTCCCAACTGGGGGTTCACTGTGTTTTTAATGGGGTCCACGGCTTAATTGTATAGTTATAAGGGACCGGCTTACGTAATCATCGATAGGGGGGGGAGGGGGTTTCCGATTTGCTGACTTTCGATGACAAGGGGGGAGTTTGGATAATGCTGACGTCATCAACCACCCTTCATGAAAATATGAAATATTCTTAATGACATCTTACTCGTTGAGCGAAAAACGAGAAAACCTTTCAATAGTTTGTGGGCACTTGAAATAACATTCCTCCCCCCCCCCCCCACTATTGTATTGATAAGTGACCTACAGAGCCACTTTAGTGATCTCTAAATTTTTCGCAAATCCAAGTGCTCTGGAATGTGCCACGCCCACTCAAGTGATCCGTAGTTATATTCCGCGGATCACTTAAATAATTGAGAATGTGCCGCGGGTAACTTGAGTGATGTAGAACCGCACTTGGGGCCACTTAAGTGCTCTAAAACTACGTCACATGTCACTCGAGATCTCTAAATGTGTCACGGATCGCTTAAGTGTTCTGGAACTGTGTCGCGGGCCGCTTAAATGTTCTGGAATTGTACCATGGGGCACAAGCGATCCGTAAATGTGCCGCTTAGTTCATTTTTACGAAATTTGGTTTGAGGAGGGCAGGCCGCATCAGACAACCCCCAGGGCCATATTTGGTCCGCGGGACAATGTGATTTATCATTATATGGCTTAGAGGGTGGATCGCAATGAATTTATGAAAGACAAATTTTGAGTTCATAGCCTTCAAATAACATTGAAATTAATAGAAATTGATTGCGAATTGGTTGATTATGACGAAATTTTGCTGACGGGGGGGTCCAAAGTGGCTAAAAATTTGCTTACGTAATACTTGAACGGCCCCTAAAGAAAACTAATGTTAAGTTAAAAAAACAATAGATAATACAAATGAATAGATCAAAAAGTTTTAATTAATGTGTTGCTTAGTTCATTTTTGAAAATTTTGTTTGAGGTCGTGGGCCACATCACAGGACTACGAGTGCCGCATTTTGCCCGGGGGAAATGGGTTGATCACTCATGTAAAGAAAAGATTTAATTAGAATTAACGTGCAAAAGCACCGCTGCAACGTTGGTAGACCGCAGCACTAATATTGTTATGAATTGATAGATAAAAGTATACAATAAAAAGCAATCACGTAAAATGTAAAAAGAAAACCTATAATTGTTGTCATAAAAACCAGGGTTGTTTGGTTTAAACCACGTTGGTTTAAACCATGGTTTAAACCTTGGTTTTAACCAACTGGTTTTTTTCAAAAAATCAGATAAAAGTGGCCTAAATATCATTTTTTTCCTTGAAAAATATCATATTGGTTCATTATTAGCCAAAATGTGGTTTTTTTCAAAAAGTCTCATAAAAGTGGCCAGAATATATATATTTTTTTCATATGAAGTATCTTAGTCATTTAAAGTTATATATAAAAGCCAAAATTTCTCATTCTTACAACATTTTCTAACCTTTGGCTACATTCTGATGCTCTATCTTTAGCAAATTCATGAATAAGGATTGCATCACACATCTAAATGTAGTGGTGTATTATCTCACAGGGTTTCTTTTCCCTTCACAAAGAAGCAGCTACAGTAGTGATACCATCATGCTAGGGGCAAGTGGTCCTATAATCCAATAAAGACACCAGCTGTCCTTAAAGGACAAAGACTAGTGTACTAGTTGTTACATTACCTCACATACATTTTCATTCCCATAAGAAGTAGCACATCTCCTACTGTATATCTCCCAGTCTTAATATATTCAATAGTTGTTTTTTTTATAATTTCACACACACACTGTTAAGCCCAGTTAATCAAGGTTCTACTGTATAGTAGTAACAGATTTATAAAAAATAATCAGCTATATACAGGGTGATTATAATTTAAGTTTTGATTCCAAAACTATACAATAAGTACTGATCGGAATGACCTGAAAATTTGCATGGATACTCCTGAAGCAATGGACGTTTCTTTCGCAAAAGAAAAAAGTGCGAAATGTGCAAGTAGACGATGCTGTACTTGGCCAGCAGTATAATCTATTTTGTGTAACCACATCATTTCGGTACTTCCACAGCATCAGTGTGTGGATAGAACTTCTATCAAGATGCACATTGCAATACCAGCAAAGCAGCTGCTGAAGACCCATTTTGACAGGATGCACCTTAACCCTTGCAACTTCTGACTGTGGGGGTACCTCAAAATGTTATAAACAGTGGTCAGATTGCAAACTTTGGTGAATTGTAATCTCCAGCACATTCCCTATATGTTAGAAGTTGTTCCTCATTCCTCAGGAATATGAACGAGGGAAAGGGGACGCGTTTGGTTTAAAAAAGCTGAATTGCAAGCACATCCACATTATGACCATGGCATACTCCGATTCTGCTGTTGAACAAGAATATTTGTGCTTTCAGCCTCATAGCCAGAACATGCGGTGGACAACATATTTAACATTTTTTGAGTAAGTTGTAGTTATTTCTTCAATTACTTCATTTTTTTTGTGATGTTTCCGTGAATTATGGACTCGTGCAATGCTATAATTAAGTTATAATTTTCCCATGACTGGTTATCGTTTCCATTCTGCAAGCAAATTTCCCACGTGTTGGATGACGTCATTAATTTTACATTTTTAAGTATTTTTTCCCCTTTATCAAATAAAATTGAATTTTTTCAGGAATATTCATGTCAATTTTCAAGTCATTCTGACAATCGCTCTTTTTTACAGTATTTTGAAATCAGAACCTTAGTTATAATCACCCTGTATATCGTAAATCATCGTTAATTAATCTGCATTATTTATGCTTCATTAAATGCATTATATTCACCTAATTTATATTACTTTTTGCAAAATAGCTTCGTAATTAAGTATACTGAAAGTAACTGGAGAAAAACCTTTATATATTATATGATTAATAAGAACATTAAAAGAATTTTCAAACACACAGTGATCCATTGAGTTAAGCAAAAAATAATTAAATGGCAAAATGGTTTTTGTTAAAATGTAATAAATATTTATTGATTAATTATCATGGGAATAGTGTTAATTGCATTAATAAACATTTTATTTTAGTTAATTATTACAAGTTTGAATGATTTTTCAGAAATTTCATTGTTTTTAATGTCAATACTATTTAAAACAAAAAAACCGGTTTAAACCAAAAAAACCTGGTTTAAACCCAAAAAACCCGGTTTTTTGGTTTTTTTCAAAAAAACCGGTTTTTTTACCAACCCTGATAAAAACCAATGGCGACAGGCCCGTCATTTGGGGAGAGGGGGTCAGGGGAAGGCCGTTGTTCCCCCCCTCCCCGGGCTTTTGAAAATAGACTAAAAATGATACATATACGTACATACATTGAGCACATCTCTTTGCCCCCCCCCCCTCCTGAAAAAGTTGAAATGATGGCCCTGAATGGCGAATCGAATTGACAAAAATTGTGATAGTGACGACATCTCGATTAGGAGTACGCAACGTTGTTTTAGTTCTTTCGCAGTCCAGTGGATGGCATTGTTATCGCATCACATTTACTAGTGCTGGACATCGAGAACATTCTCGCTCATAGATGGCTGTAGTTACTGCTGCTATAAGTGGTGTGGGAGGTCCATGGCAGGCACCGTGATTTCCAGGGGAGGCACGTCTTAAAGTATTTGGGAACCGCCAGAGAGGGGCGTACGCTGGGGAAGAGGGCAGAGAGGCGGGTGCCCTTCTCCCTCCAAGCCGACCAAAAATTATAAAAGAAAATTCAATATTTCTGTGAAAATAAATTGAAATACCCAAAAACAAATACCTTTTGCATTGGACCATATTATACCATACTAACTGTAAGGACCGGTGCTGCCCGGGTTTTCTTCAATTTCTGGGAGGATTGAAAAAGTGACAAACCATTGTAAAAGCATATACATGTCTGAAACCCATTGTTAGGGAACCACGGTAACCAAAGTACATTCCGAAAGTGATTGTTGAGGTCCAGGAACGAATTTTCAAATTAGCCTATCTTTCAATCCGGGCCCTGTTTGGTGTATATGCAAAATTTGGTGACGATCGATCTAAAATTGTAGATTTGTATAGAGAATACACACACAGAAATGTAGCCCCTTTATAGTTCGCCGCTGGGACAGGGGCCATCCCTCGCCCCTCAAGCGGGATGTGGGGGGGGGGGGGCCGTGCACCTAAAGCCCCCATCTTCGGCTCTCTTCGAGCCCCGCCCACGAGAGAGTGGTCCTGGGGTGCCCTCAAGACCCCTCTCGTCGATCCCCAATTTTATATACTGTATATAGATAGTATTTTAACTAATTCCTGTTAATTTAAGTGCATTTTGAAGGGTGGTAACTGGATTTCTCGGAAAGAAATTTTTTGTGCCCCCCCCCCCCTCCCCAAAGGTACCGCTGGGCTATGTAATCAAGAAAATTTCTTGATATGACGTTTATAATGACGCTTGAAGTGTTTCAAATTCGATGTCTAGTCGCTATATGTTGTGTGAAATCGTTTGGATACAAGGTTCCTGTCACTAGATAATAATAGAGAGACTGCATTCTGGGGAGAAATACCTCCAGTCTCATTTAGACTCGACTCCCCCTATTTCTTGAAGACCGCTCGTCAGTGATTGGCGGACGTGATCTGCCGGACAAATTTTCCGACTTCGTGGGGACTTGAATACCAAAAAAAAAAAAAAAGTAAAGAAAATAGAATGATCTCTATTGGCTGTCTGTGAATGTGGTACGAGTCCGAACGAATTCCCCACGACGTGATTCGATTTCTGATCGTTCTCGAAAATCCTTGATTGGATGATGACGCATTGTAATGGCTCTCGTGTCCGTCCTCCGCTGCTCTTGATTTTGATTGTGGCCGGACGAATGTCCTCTCTCCCCACCCCCCCCCCCCCCCACCCTCTATACACGAATGGTCGTTAACTCGAGAGATTTCACTTGAACGTTCGGTTTTGCCAAGACATTTTTTGTTGGTTATTGTTTTAAATGCTGTTTACAGCGGTTCTCAAACTTTTTTTCCATCCTTTGTCAAGAAATCGTTTACTCGCGGCCCTCTTGCCACTTTGTGGTCGTGTGGGCATCGTTTCGGGTTCGGAACTCTCGTTTTGCGGCACAGTGGCGGTTGGCTGAAGTTGGTTTTCTGCTGTTGCTGTTTTCCGAGGTCGGATATGCGGGCTGTTCGTCACATTTGAAAAGGTCGCTCTGCAGCATGATACTTGCATAACATGAAAATTCAGACATTTACCATTTTCACTTCAAAATATGCAAGTCAGATGGCAGCACCAGCGAGAACACGAGAACAGTCACAACTCTGACATCATATATACGTTAGGGGCCGCACATACAACTCAGAACACACGTTTCGGCATGCTCTGATTTGTTAGAAATTACGCAGAGGAATGTGTACGAGGTACGTGGACTGTTAAGTAATAGTAGTACCTAGGCCAGGCATCTTCAATCTGGTGCTCCCTGAACCACCCAGTGTGCTCGGTGTATCCGATTTCGTGCTCACGAGCACTTGATCAACAATTCATAAATTAAAAACCTTGTACACATTGCATTCAAGGATTGAAATCATCCCGATTTCATGCATTCGTATGTCAAATTTGCTGCAAGGGTGCTCTTCTTTTGATGATGAGTACAGGCAGTGTTCGCGACTAGAGAAAAAAGATTGAAGACCTCTGGCCTAGGCTTTCATACACATTCACCCTCACCTCCCTTAACCTGTTACCGTTTCATCTGCAGCTCCTTTTTTTACATCGAACAGCGGTTCCCAAGAAACTTGTATCCCCCGGAAATCTTGATGTCTGTGATGTCTGCCATGGACTCTCAATTTATAGCAACAGAAACTACAGCCATCTATCGGGGAGAATGTTCCTGGACATTGGAGGACATTCTATCCTGTTCTACGTAGTAAATGTGATGGGATAGCAATGCCTGAACTAAAACAACGTTTCATACTCGAGAGATGTCTCAGTATGTACCACAAGTACAGTTTTTGTCAAATAACAATGTTATTACCGCAGTCTATTAACGTTGCTGTCCTGTTTTTTTTTAGCGTTAATGTGATTAAAACTTCCCTTGGTTTACCATACGTCCCGTTTGCCCAAACGGAAGGTATGGTCATCGCACTTGCAAACGGGACTTTTTAGGTTTGGTTATCATTCAGTTATTGTTATCAGGAACCCCGAGTCCCGATGTGGACTGTATATGATTCATAATTTTTTATACGCCCCTCCCCCCCCCCCCCCGCATTGGTTCTATAGTATGAACAATATCGTCCTTTGCCGGAGATATTTGAAAGCATACCGTCTGGAAACGAATCGGGGGGGGGGGGTTGTAGTCACATTGGCAAATGGATGATGGGCAGTTAAGAAACTGGGGGTGAGAGAGTTAGCCCCCCCCCCCCCCCGTCGCTATCTTGAGCTGTATCTGAACGAAAATTGAATGCATTCCCGACGTCTCTGCTCACACGAGTTGAAGTGCAAGTCGCTAATGGAAATTGAAGTAAAGCCAGCTGTGTCCGTCCGTCCGCTGTATCGATTTCCTTCCCACGTTCCTCTGGATGGTGTCCATTTCTCGGGTCATTTCATAAGGAGCGTCGCCCCGTGTGTCAGACAGATTTTCTCCGTGTGTCTCTCCGATGCACTTTGGACGTGTTTATAGCTTTCCAGTTTCAATTCGACATTTTCCCCTCTTGTTTCTTTTTTGTTTGATATTGAGAAGAGATGTGTCTACACAAGGAATGCACCTTTTCAATCCGCGTTCCCAGATATGTGGTATATTTCTGTCGCGCACTCGAGCCGAAACTTGTATGCAAGCACAGGATTATCATATGATCCCGTATTTTACGGGACATCCCGTAATTTTTTCCATATCCATTTTTACCCATTGCGAATTACAGTAGCCTTCTATCTCCCGCCGTTGACAATTTTTTTACATTAACACCGCCAGTGTTACTCAATGTTCATTCTTCACATCGATATCGCAGTAGAGTTACTGACGTGTTATTTCTCTTGAAATTCTCCAAATTTAGGAAAAAGGAGGCGCATGAATGAAATTTATGCATCCCGTGAGAAACTCTTTTACTTAGTACGGACACGGAATTTTTCAACATGTGGGTTCCAGAGACATCCTGACTCTAGGTCGAAACGAATCCTGACCTGGGTGAATCAGGATAGAGCAACATCACCGTGTCTTTAGTAATTACTGGAAATATTCACAACCATATCATAGATATGTACACATCTGAAGCATATATTCGTGATGTACATGTAAAAGCCTACCTACTAGCTAGAAGGCTTCAGTTTCCCTGACTTATATAATTATTATAGTTTTTCTTTCAAACCGAGCACAACTCCTTTCTTTCGCCAAAGTGTAAGTGTACGTACCTAACAGTCTGAGTGCGTATATAGTGTTGTATCTGATACTTGAGTGCTGCAATTTATACTTCAGAAGTGAAGTGAGTGAATTGTAATGACGAATATTTGTTCTGTTGTAGGCCTGTTGCTCTCTGTGGCGAGACTTGTATTCTCGCCTGCAATTTGGTAACCACAGAAGACCTACTTCGAATCCGCGTCCTCGCGATGTGTGTCCGTCTGCGGCAATTATCATAGTCAAGAGGATGCCTTTTTTTTTTTTTTTTTTTTTTTTTTCACTCTTTCTTAAACAGGTCACAACATTCAGGAGTAAGACCCGTTTCCAATATAAACGGATGTTACAATTAGCCGATCCTGCCGCCAATCATATACGTTGTAGTCGAGGAGTCGTTTCAGCCGAGTTTGACTGTAGTATTCGGGGATCACACACGTTGAAGACCGCTGTTCCAGAGAACCTGGATCGTTCTCTAATGGACGATAAAAAAAAAAAAAAAAAACCGGCAAATTCAGCAACCTCTCAAGTCCAGTCAAAATAATGAAAAACCCTTATTTAGCTCTAACGTCCTATTCATGCTCACTGAGGCACAATGAAATGGCACAATATGAAAGAAAATGGACAGGAATCATTCCATATCCAGGAACAAAATAAAACAGAAATTCCACATCTATTGCTTTCCTTCCAGTTTGATCTTCTTGAAATCAAATTGCCCGTGATTTTAAAAAGGGGGATTTTCCCCCCTCCCCTAGACTTTCTTAGAGGAAAAGTGGGGGCGAGAAATAAATATATATTTTTCTGGGTAAGTGAATTTCCTTCATTCCTGTCCGTATCCCATGGTTTATGTTTCTGGATTCGAGATCCAGGGAGAGAGAGAGAGAGAGGACTCCTAATGGATAGGGGGAAAAGGCTCCCTCTATGATTTTTATTTCTATTCCGAAAATTTTTATAAGTATTAGGAGGAAGGATAGTCTTGTGTACGGTCGAAGGATCCCTTCAAACCCCCTCCCTTCCCTGCTGTCAAATTACACCGTAACATTGCGCCTGCCTAAGCTTTTCGGGAAAAGTTCTTCGACTTTGTAAGAAAGTGAGTTTTTTTTTGTTGTTGTTGTAGTCTATTTTAGGAAAAAAGGGGGGCGCCTTGCTATATCGAGCGGCAAGGCGTTTATTTTATTCATTTATGCCTTCTCCGGGACTATCTCCGCGAATTTTTACTGCCCTGTGCTTTGAATAATCGTGCATGTCGAGATTTACTGAGACGTGACTTGTTTCAGAAATGCCCCCGCCCGGGACTGGTTACTGCTGCTTGTGCTAAGAGGAATAGTATGTGCGTACGCATGTAGCATCGCGCCATGTGTTCTGATGATCCTTTATGTGTGTGTGTGTGTGTCGTCTACCTTTCTGCCGGGATTTTTCTGCTTGCCTGATTTTTCTGGAGTTTATAAGATTGATTTTTATATCCTTTTTCTTGGAAGATTTTTGACTGTGATAGACTTTTGGATACTCTGGTACCCGGAGGTGCGTGAACTAAAAATGTCCGTAGATGATGGAAAGTTTTTGATATTATGGATGATTTATCCCCCCCCCCCCCCGGTTATTGTGCTCTGCTGTGCCCGTGAAAATGATCCGTTCTGGAGGAGTTATCTCAAGAATTTTTTAAGCCCGTGCATTGATAATGGGTATGGACCTCACTTATAACGAGCTCTCGCTTCCTGAAAAAAATTGCTCGTTAAACCCGGTCATATGGCCTGAGCCATCTAGATTCCAGTGCCACTGAGGTGCTGTATTTAATAAACTTTGAATTAAAATTGAAAAATATTCACAATTTTTTTTTATTATAGTATGATTATGTTTTCCTGGGGGGGTGTACCCCCCACGGCAAAGCTGAACATTCATCACTACTGACGAGCTTTGGCATGTCTGTGACGATTGAAAAATCTACATTTTTAACAAAACTGGACAGACAACCCCCATTTCATTATGGATGGATAGTTCTCGCATGCGGATTATACGCCACTGCAGACTATATTATGAATTTTCCTCCTTAAGTAGTGAAATTCGCCTCTGATAATAATTTTTTATACGCCACCGCTCATACGCAGGAAAATAACGTATGTAGTTTGTTTTGTTTTTTTTTACCTGGCTTTTAGTGTTTGCGACGCACAGTTTGAGAACCATCAAATTTGAGCACTGGAAGCCTGAGTTCTTATGGTCTTAAGAAGGGCATATTGCTGAAATAAGAGGCTTTTAAGGAGGCGAGATATCTCGTTATTGCCGCTCAAACGGTTAAGGAACTTTCAGTTCTTGTTTCAAACGGCACCACCCTAATAACGTTTTTGGTCTCCATAGCCTCAATTCGTCTTTTGCGCCCATGCATTTTTTGACAAATGTTGATTAAAGTGTGCTATATCATTGCTTGAGAGTAGGGGTTTTTGGTCTTTTATATTTCAAGGACCCGTTGCGCCAATAAGACGAAGGTCAGGAAACCCTCTTTGCCACGCCACTACAAGATTAAACCCACGGACCCCCTTTGATGAATAATATTGAGCACGAAAACAAGTGTTTTTTTTCCACACGGATCCCCTGAAACCTCTCCAAGGACATCTGTTAAAAACCACCGCTTTAATAGAATCAGCCACGGGTTTATAGAATCACCCTGTACAGCAATATACAGTATCAAATAAATACCCTTATTACAAAAGCAATATCTTTTTATTTCTGTTGCGTATGCATCATCTCACAACTTCATCGCCATTCTTAATATATTGCGATTGTTGTTATTCTTCCATGCGCTTGTTATTAGTCTCGGGTCCCAGATGCAATCGGTCATTTGCGAAACAAAGTGGATATAGAGTAGTAAATTGGAAGAAGTGTCTTTTTATGTGTGTGTATATGTAGGTACTAATCACCAAATCAGCAATCCTAATTGCTCCAGGAGGACTCTTCTATAGTTGTCTTCTTATGTCCTTTATGTTGGTGGTTGTGTGTGGGACTCTGGATATACCCCCGCTTGTTCGCGTGGCTTTGTCCCATCGTTTACGGTGGATTGTCTCGGTAGTTTATCTTATCCGTAATCTCTTGGAAAAAACTAATTGATGTCTTTTACGTTGGAAATAGAACATAGGAATAAAGCTTTTCTCTTTTACTGCTGCTTCCTCCTGGGCTGTTCTCTTTGTTTCCTTTTGTTTACTCGTTTGCTTTCTTCCGTTGTAAGCTTGTTTTATTCTATTTTTTTTGCCACTTCATTAAGGTGAATCATCCTGTTCCCTTCTCTTGCTGTTGACAAATCCATTTTCCCAAAGGGGACCTGCGCAAAAAAAAAATTGACGGGATTTTATCTGATATCCTTCGTAAAGTATCGAGTTGGTTTGTTGTCTTACACCGTAATTAGTCTGAGTTTTGCGCTAAGTTATCCGTTTTTGTCAGTGGGAAACATTATTACGTATAAATATTATGGTGTCTTAAATAAGAGGTTCTTTGACCTTTCTGAATTCCTGTGCCAAAAAAAAAAAGATTCTATGAAGTCCTGATGGCCAACATGTCATACTGCGGTATCCGGATTCATACAGTGGCGTTCTGACGGGTGTCTAATGAGGACCAGGGCTACCAGTCACACCGGGGAGCCCTATATCATTGGAGAATTTCATTAATTCTGAAATTATTTTTCAATTGGGCGCGGTAGCCCAGTCGATAAGATACTCGCCTAAAGTACCAAAGGATGTGTAGAGGTGTCGCGAGTTCGATACCCGGTTCGTCCTTGTCAGAAAACTTTCCTGACACAGGGGTACAATAAAAAACGGCGACTTGACGGCAGAAAAAAATTGCTACCGCAGGGAGTCCCCCCCCCCCCACCGAGGGGTTAGCGCACCAACCTCTCGATAAGTATAAAAAACAAGCCTGCCGTTCGGAATCGGCAAGAAATTGTAGTTCTCGGTCTGAAAGCTCCAAGGGAGACGTGGCCCACGAGCCATGAGAATCGTATGTTACTGGTGAAAAAAGTTGCTCTGTGCCCGTAGAACTTTTTCAGATGTGCGATAACAAGGTTGTGAGAGAGTTTTAGCGTGAACGGCGTAAAATCGTTTTACCCGCATTTAATGCTGTTCTTTCCCAGATTTCCTCTGTGTTTTGATGTCGAGTATTTTGGTGAATATTGCACTTGGAAACGTGAAATTCTTTTTTTAGTTGACATTAAGAGAGACAGGTCAACAACTCCCGAATTGGACTTTGGGGCACAGGGACGGTATAAAAAGGTTTTTTTTATTTCGATAACTATACAACCGCTTGCAACATGAATAACATATATGAGTACTACGCGTTATTTGAAAACTTTCCCTAACTGGAAGTATACCGCTAGGATCAATGGTTCGCCAGTAAAATGGCATAGGCCCTGTTTTCTATGTACCCTGTATATATTCAAGCTCTCGCCCTGTTCAAGGTTTTCTTTCCTGAGTTGATATACCGCTCCAAGAGCATGAAAGAAGTCCGGAAATTTTTTTTCTCTTGCATTTGAATTTGGATTGATGAGTTTTCCTTTCTTCGATAATGGATGTGGCGCAATGTTTACACCATCCTCGTGAAGTCATTGTATTCACAAGTTTCATCATCGAACCACTTTGTTTCGATGGTAGCAGGTGGTCGGGTCGTGGTGTTGCGTAATTATCAGTTTTCGTAGAAAATAGAAATTTAAAGACTCGTAGAAATTTCAGTTTTTGTGTAATTGGTAAATTTTACTTAAAAGAAAGTAATTAAAACACAATAAATTAACTTGAGTTTGGAAAAAAACCCCCGTTAAAATTTGTTATTTTAAACGATGTCTATGCAACAGTTGCAAACGAGGTTCATTGTTTCGTTTTTGCCAGAGTCGATATCCCCCCTGAATCATAGGGTGACCGTGTTTCATCAAGAAAAATGCGGGAAATCGGGATAGGAAAATACTAGAGTGACCGTATGGCTAATATTTCTCAGGGACATTACCATATTTTTTATGTAATTTTGGTCATCCCGACTGTAAAGCTGTCCCGTTTTTTCCACGTACTTTGAACGATGCCTACGTAAATTTCACTTCTTTAATGAAATCGAGAATTAGAATTATTTTCCTAATATATAAGTGTTGTTATGAGAATTATGACTGAAATATAAATGTTCATCCGACGTGTTTGTCGTTGAACGTTGTTTGAACGATTTCTCCATTTCTCACTCGTCATTTTTCAACTCACTGTAATAACGCTTCGTTTCCCGTATGCAAATTATGTTCATTCAGGATTTCAGCGAAGATTGTGAATTCATTGAGCTTCATTGTGAAAGCAGATTAAACGAAAAAGAACAGTTCTATCTTAGAGGAATAACGGGAAAATCTCCCTTAAAATGTGGGTCTTATGGACACCCTGCTATATCAACGTTTTTTCTTCTGAGTGAACAAATCCCCCATTTATTTTTTTATAAATTGTGTCAATTTTGCTGATAAAAAATCCTTTGGCCGTGAAATATTAGTCAAATCAAAATGAAACTGCTTGTAATTGGCCTAGAAAACATTCAAATTCTATGGCAAAGCTCACTTACGGGCTGACTATATTACATTAAGATGAAAACGGGATACCATAGAGCTGGCCGTTGCTGATTAGAGCAAATAGTCGCTAATCATCTGCATAGCAGAAAGTGAAATTATATTGAAGTAGTTGTATCCATTTAGCTAAAAGTTTTTGTATCAAATGAGAAGAAAGTTGCTAGCACAGTTTTTTCCAAAGTGAGCGATATCGCCCGCCCTCTGGTTGGCGATGGAATAGTCCAAGTGGGTGATAGAAGCCACAAGTATAACATAGGGTCCTCTGGATTGGTTTGAGTCGAGGGGGTTGATGAGAGGAAAAAAAAAAAATCTAAAGAAGGAGGAGGCGATGGAACAAAAAGTTTGGGAACTATGTACTGGCAGTACTACATTTGGCACAAGTAAAAAGAAATTCCTACCGAGACCACGCACGGGACTCATGCAAACTTGCCATGGAGAGAGACTGAATAGATGCTTGCTTTTTGAGGAATTCTATCTTTATTCTAGGCCAAATGAAACACTTTTTGATAGTTTATATGTTGAGTTACTTCAATAATAAATGCATGCAAATTCAAGGAATATAAATCGTGTAATGAAGTGTTTTTAATTATTTTTTCAGAAATTGGAATGGTACTCAAACGAGGATGACGTCACAATGTGCTTGATGAAAGGAAAGTCAGAGGTAAATATGTGTGTAAATAGCTATTTTATTTGAATCGGTTGTTCTTTGGCCAAGGGGATGGTGAGTTTGAATATATCTGTATTTCTCGAACACCAATGGTTGATATCACCGGGATATAATGATAAAATCAATCAAAAAACAGAATTCTTATAGGACAAACAATGGCATACTAATGTTAAACAGAAATATTATATGGATAATTTAATGTAGGGAAAACAACTTTTAATGAAATATGTAAATTATTTGATTCAGATCGGCATTTTTTACAGACCAACAGCCTGTTTACTTGATAAGGTGAATAAAATGTATAATTTTTGTGATGGATTTTATGTATTTTAAAACGACTATTAAATACTTCATACATGGGACAGTTAAGAATGCAAGAAAACATATTTCTGACTGCTTCACGGCCAACAAAACGTTTCGAAAATTTATTTTTTTGCTTGGCAAAGAAACATTTACATTTAGATGTGAACAAAAAACCTAAGCAGCTTTTTTTGGTGGCTGTATTTGCTTTCTTGATCATCGCCTTGGCTACATTAACATATTTTCCCAAGGTTGAGAATGTTATCGCGAGCAACTTCAATTGATATTTCCCCAGTACAAATTAGTGTCCTTCGAAAGGCTTTCCCCCCTTTTTCTGAAACAACTACCTTAGTTTTGTCAATGTTCACAGATAGATTATATTGAAGAAAGTACATAATGATGAAAAACAGATTCATTGTGAATGACATCCTATCTGAAATCTAATCAACTAATTATTTTCAAAAATAGGAGGTAGCACTAAAAATTCAAGCACAGCACTAGATACACATTCAGACTGTTAAGTGTATATGCACACTTCTGGCACAACTCATTCAGTAGTAACTTGCCCATTATGATAGACTGGAGTTACATAATTTCGATGTTATACTGTGAAATTCTGTCATTTGCAGGAAGAATGCCAAAACTACATCAGGGTATTGGCGAAAAAGTCAGATGACTCCATTCTCGTATGTGGCACCAACGCTTTCAAACCCAAATGTCATCATTATCGATTGGTAAGCAAGTCGGAGATAACTTTTCATTTTGAAATAACATTTGATCTGTCTTGATATTTTTTAACTTTTCCTCAATTATCAGTAGTAATCAATCTCAAACCTATTACAAGTTATTATTCAACGCTAATCTGACGTCTTTTTTTCTCTTCACTGCTTTAGGATGCCGATTACACGTTGCTGAAAGTTCAGTCAGGTGAAGGCATCTGTCCCTATGATCCAACACACAACAGTACTGCAATATTTGCAAGTATGTATATCTTCTGTTGTTATTTGGAAAAAAATAATGTTTTATACAGTAATACTCCAACTTACATGATTTTCTTCAGAAAATATGCCTACTTCTTGAATCCAAACGTACCATCAACTGGTACAACATTGCCACTTTTTTTTCTTCTTCTTTCAATTGCTTTATTAACTGATAATGTATGGAAATGCTGCAAAACAATCATAAACTATTAGTTTTGATCTCTAGTTTCACAATGTACTGAAACATCCCCAAAACAGAATGTGCTAAAATCTGCGACGTACATCGCAGAACATTTAGCGCTACTGCAGAACAATTTGGAAGAATTTTAAGAAAAAGTGCAAAAAAAAACCATTATTACATGTATGGGGATTTTTACCGCAGAACATTTCCAGTCAGGTGAGGGCTTGTCGCAGAACAGTGCTAAACATTCTGCTTTGGGGCTGAAACATATCAACTTAAGTAAACATTCATAAGTTAAATTTAAAAAACAGATCTGGCAACGTTACCTTGAGAATGGGGCAACTTTGCAAACTGCGTTAAAATTAGTGGAAATCTGTTGGGGAAAAAACAAGAAAATGATTTTTAATACTATGAAAACACCTTACACATTAATATCAACTATTTATTTTAAAGAAAGTTACACAGAAATATCCAAAACATTAAAATCGGAAGGTTTAAAATTCATAAATTCATAAGCTTCAAAGAAAATTTTTATTTTCATCAGAAAAGGTAAAGTTGCCATTGTTTTCATTCTAAGGAGGGTCAGTTATGTGCATGATGTCTTGTATATTTGGTAAAGCTTCATTGGGCATGATTGGGGAGTAAAAACTTTCAAAAAGTTTTCAAAAACTACAGGAATTACTATTTCTTGTCAAAGCTCTTTCCCTTCCTCCCTCTATGATGCTGAAACACGGCTTTGTTTCCGTGAGCCGAATTGAATCCACTTTCCTCTGTTTTTTTAATTCAAATTTCTCAGTGAATTTGCTTGCACCTAGAAACTGGAGTTTTTTTTTAGTTGGCATCTGGAAAGGTGGGGCAACAACTTTGTAATTGAATTCTTGAGCACAGGGTGTCCATATAGAAAGTTAACATTTTTATTTTAATAACTATAAAACACCTCTTGCAACATGGATGACAGATGCGAGTACTACACGTTATTTGCATACTTTTTCCAATTGGAAGCATGCCTCTAGGACCAACTGTTCAACAGTAAAATTACATATGCCCTGATACTTATTCACCCTATGTATTCGATAAAAATGAACATAAATGATGCCGGATCTTTTGAAATAGATGTGCGAGGAATTCCACAAAATTTTAATTTCCTGACATGAGCTCTTTCTAATTATGTAATCTTTTTTTTTAAATCTTTTTTTTTTTCCCGCAAGTATTGTAAGTCCCAATATAAATTGATACTTTATGTAAAATTATATCTTGGCTTACAGTTTTTGACACTACAACCGGTCTTGTAATTTTGGGGTATTATTGTATTCCTGCGTGTTTTTTACTGGTGTAAATTATTCATTTTTCAATGTTCTTTCCATATCATCTTTTTTTATACATTAGAAAGAAAAAAAACCTGATATCGCGCATTGTATAATAATATTTTGTATCATTCTTTGTCTTCTTTTTTGCTAACCTAGGAACACAGAAAGATAAGAAAGGTAAATTCGAACTCTTTTTCTGAGAAAGAGATTCATTCGGTTTTTTTTTTTTTTTTCATATATATATATTGCTTAAGTGTTTGTGGTTTTACAAGGAAGTATCAGGTAATATAAAAATATATATATAAATGTGTAAAACTTCAATATATAATCTAAAGACTGTGTTTTAACTTGATGAATGTTTATTTTCCACAGAAGGTGATCTTTATGTTGCTACTGTTGCACAGTTCACTGGTGCAGATCCCTTAATCTACAGAGAACCATTGAGAACAGAGCAATTCAACTGGAAACATTTGAATGGTAATAACGATTACTTTTACGAATACTGTTAAACTTACTCTTGTCGAGCACTTTTGAGTGTCTTTTTAGAAAAGGGGGTAACAAACTGAAAGATGGGCCGAATATATTATTTGAAAGCGTCATATCCAACCTGCAATGCGATTGGAATTTTTTAAGGACATGCTGGACAAGGAGCGGAATATAGACAACAATTATTCCCCCCCCCCCTTTAGAGGAAGGGGAGAATGAGCAGCAAGGAGGTATTTTCTCTATTGGTTTTGTATCCACTCTACTTCATCAAACACCAACTCTGGTCATATCGCTATATTGCAATTCACTGCCATTAGTGAGATAGGTTGGAAGTGAACGTGCTGTCTATCGGTGGTCGCCTTGAGTTCGTTAGGGAAAATATCTTATCAATATCCTCCCTTGGGTTCGAACCCGTCACCCTGACAAGAACCTTCACGATGGTAGACGAGCATCTTACCACCATGCCACTCGGGCACTGATTTTGTATCCGTCACCTGTCCTATGGCAGTACGTGGAGTCTGCGTTTATTGTGTGTGACTGGTTGGAGGCGCCAGCGCTTGCTTGCAGAGGTGACTGCAGTTGACTTTTGGTGGGAAGCTTATCGTCTGGAGTTGTGGGGAAGGGATCTGTAGTTTTTAGCTTGTCTGGGCATTGCTAAGATTTTTTTTTTCAAACATCCAGTTCCTCGGGTAAATATTATATCTCCATTAGTGTTTATATTATACCTGTTTTGTAGTTTTGTATATATCTCCATCTGGTTTTTTGTGCCACATATCCAATAAAAGTCTTCCTTTTTCATGTGGACTGATCTGACATTTTCCATTCGTTATGTCCATCGATTTGGTCATAATATATTTATCATTCCAATAAATGCCCTTTACAGAATTTTCACTCCCCTTGCCTTTTTCTTCAAAGTTTTCTGCAAAATTTTGCTCAAATAAGCATTAAATTATAGATTTGTATAGAGAACATATACTGTATACACGCGCACACAAAGTTCTTTTTTATATGCATATAGTGTGTGCGCGCGCGTTCTCTATACAAATCTATAATTCTGAGCTGATTTTCACAAAATGTTGCATATATACCGAATAGGACTCAACTTGAACGTTGACTTGAAGTTTGTTAAAGCTATGCAAATGCCTGAAATGGGCGGAAAACTGTCCTATGAAAATGGTCCTTGTGTCTCAGCAATGACTTTTAGAGTGTTTACTTTGGTTACCGTGGTTCCCAAACAATGTGTTTTCTTATTAGTTTATTTACAATGGTTTGTCATTTTTTTAATCCTTCCAAAAAATGGTGAAAACTGAGAATTATAGCTAGTAGCGTATAAAAAGTATGTCCTTTCGATACTTTAATTTTTACTTGAAAAAAAAAATTAATTACATTTTTTGTCCCCCCCCCCCCCCCACACCAGATATTCTTCATGTGTCTCTGTGACATAACCCAAAAAGTTATGATTTCAGAAACTCGACCATGAGAATCACCGATTTCTATTGATTAATGTTCTTGGGATAGATTCTATTATGTTCGAATGAGCTTTATTTAAGTTATAAATTAATGATTATCATGCTTTATTGTTTGTGAGTTGTCATGTGTTGCTGATTTCATTTGTTGTTCACAGCACCCAATTTCGTGAGCTCTGTTCATCAAGATGAATTTGTGTATTTCTTTTTTCGAGAAACTGCTGTTGAGTACATCAACTGTGGGAAGGTAAAAGTTTTGGTGCATTTCTCTCTCATTAATGCATGGTAACTGCATTCAAAATCAAAATAACTTTGATATTTGTTATCAAGATTTCTGTTTGTTGGGTAATGAAAATAATTCACTTTATATTTCAGACCGTGTTCTCAAGAGTTGCTCGGGTGTGCACGAAAGATAGAGGAGGTCCACATAAGTTCAGAAACCGCTGGACGTCATTCCTTAAAGCCAGGTTGAATTGTTCGATGCCTGGAGAATTCCCCTTCTACTTCAACGAAATACGTATGCGATACATAATATTTTTCACCATTTATTTTTCAAATTTGGCTGTAGATGCATTGTCTATGTATATGTTTTCATGCATATTCAATTAATTTTTCTAAAGATATTTCTGATGAAATATTTATTTTGTTGTTTTTTTACAGAGTCGACAACAAATGTGATCTCTGGATCATATGGTGCCAAGTCTGCCCAATTGATTTATGCTGTTTTCACGACTCCCCCGTAAGTATTCCTTTTTTCTTTCAAGTTAAATAAAAGAAATGAAAAAAATCGCTGTGAAGACTGCTTTTAAATTTCAACTTCTTTGCGGATTTAATTCTTTTGCATGGCTCGTACGCGTCAGGGAAAACCTAGAATTGTCGGGGAAAATAGCCCATTTTTGTTCTAAGAAACCTTGAATTTTGACCTTAAAATTTCTGACAACTGACCTGGGAAATTTTGATTGGTGATTGAAAGCAAAAAATAAAGAAAATTTTTCCCCTCGAAAAAGGAAATCTAGAGCATACATTGCGAGCTAATAACTTTGTAAATGTGGATAATCTGTAAATCTATAGTAATGGAATACTATAAATCTATAGTAATATAAATTTATTTAGTAATGTAAATCTATAGTAATGGATCTCATAGTAATGGAATGAAAAAACCGTCAAAGAGAAGCGAGGATTTCATAAGTCCATGTTGAAGAGCTTATTGCTGTGACCTTATTGTAACTGCATACAAAGTATTTCCCGAAAACACTTTTAGTAACTTCACATCATAGAAAGCCATATGTAAAAAGTATCAGGAAAGTTTAGTTGTAATAAGTTCATAAGTTGACTTCATTAAGCAATGCTGGATGAAGCATATGTATAATATGATTTCTGCTGCTGTGGTGGCCGAGTGGTCATAGTGATGGACTCGCATCGCTGGGACCCGGGTTCAAGCCCCACTGTCACTACAGTGGTGGTCAGCTGAAGTTGGTTTTCTGTGGTTCCCAACTTTGAGTCGCAAATGCGAACCGATCTCCCTGTTAAAAAGTCTCACCACAGAGAACAACAGGCCTACAAACAGTACAAGTTTTCAGTCATTACACTTCACTTCTGAACTATAGATGGCAGCACTGAAAAATCAGACAAAACTATGCACTCAGACTGTTAAGTACACGCACTTACACTTCCTCCGCAACTCACTTGGTAGTAAATTGCCCAAGAGACTATAGACCTGAGTTGTCCTCGGTTTGAAAAAATAAATATGATTTACACATGGGTATTTTTCATTTGAAAATGATGAGTGGAGAAAAAACTATTTTCACATTTGCCCCCTTCACAGTTCACCATTTTGCTTTTGCAACAAGACAGATAAATGCACTATAGAAGGACCTGTTGAAAATCATAGCCTAGGGACCTTCCTGCTGCAGAATGTTGTGGAGGGTGTCCATGGCAGGCATAGTGACATTTATAAGAGATAAATATGAAGATATCAGTAATGATTGAACTTTAATATAATTTGTTTTTCTCTCTCTCTCTCTTTTCTGTAGAAACAGCATAAGTGGCTCAGCTGTATGTGCCTTCAGCTTAGACGATGTTCTATCTGCATTTAATGGACCATTCAAGGGCCAAGAAGACATCAATGCAAATTGGTTGTCTGTGACGAACACAAAAGTACCAGAACCGAGACCTGGGCAGGTAATGACTATATTTCTTATTGTTTACTCTCCCCCCATATCCCGATCTTGACTGAGCATTTTATTTTTATGTATACTGTATGTGTTTTTTCATTATCATTAATACACCGTAAATGCCCCCCCCCCTTCATTGCAGTGTGTAAATGACTCCAGAACGCTACCTGAAGTCACTGTAAATTTCATTGAAGAGTACAGCCTAATGGACAAAGCAATACCATCTTTTTGGAATCACCCCGTGGTTGTTCACACAACATTTGGGTAATTACCATAATCTTTTATTTCTCTTCTACCCTATACATACAATCCTGGCTGGCTTGCAAAAATGTTGGGAAGGACACCAAGCAGTCATCTATGACAACATTTATTTGTACAATCTGGGATAAATATGACAAACAAAATAACATCAATTGCACATGACAGAAAGCGACTGTCTAAAATACTAATACTGTCCTTGACCAACGTCCGGTCACATCTCTTCCACTTCTACATTTGTAATCAATTCAGCGGGCTGACATCTCCATACGCATCATGTGACATTAAGAGGATGCTCACATCCATTTGAGAGATAGGACGTTTTCCTCCCTGCCCATACAGGGTGTAGCTAAACTGATGAACAGAACGAACTATAAGTGATGATAGAACTGCCAACATGAACAACTTTCACTGTACAATGTGGGGTCATTGCAAGCTGCAAGAGGACGCCTACTTAATGAAAATTGAGAACACAGTGAAGATGAATAATGAAGGACAAAGAGCCTTTGTTATCAAAAACTTTGCAACAAATGCTCAAATGAGTGATCACCAGCTGCAATACAGGTGTCACATCTGCGATGGAGGGAATCATGTGCAAGTCAAAAGATTCCTGGCATCGTTTGCTGGTTGTCCACTGCATGAAGAATTACCTCTATCCAATTCAACACTCTCATGTTCTTTGTTCAACCTGTGTCATGTCTTTGGACGAGGAGCGGATACTTCTCTACAAGTTGCCTGTGCAAGTGTTGAAATGTTCTCTGATTGATGTGTTTTCTTTAACACTTTGTTAGCCGAGTGGATAACACATGGTTATTTATTTTGATGAGTACTTATTATTGCGTTAGACTTAGATAGATTACATATGTATAGATAGGAAGAATTTATAAAGCGGAAAGAGCAGAACATTTAGACATCTTGTCTACTTGATGTCCTAGGTGGAACTCACTAGTTCCTCTTACACAATACTAGGTGGCGTTATATATTCTTTTAGTCATTTCTTATAAGGACACCACACTGATCAGGTACTATCTTTTTTGGAAATCACTCCTGGTGAAATCTTACCACCTCTGTGGCATTGTAGTTCTCTAAATAAGGTGCATATTCCACATTCAAATATTGCTGCATCTCTGCGGATGAATAGCAGCTGAATGGTGGGTTCTGCAAAAGGCTGTTTCATTCACTGCAGAGAAAGCGCTCTCCTGTAGCTCGCCGCTTCGCTTTCTGATCCCACATTGTATGGTAAAAGTTGTTTGATTTGGCAAGTTCTATTTGCCGCTTACAGTTCTGACCCATCAGTTCAGTTATACCCTGTATATGCTGAACATATTTGATATATCAAAAGTTGTATGGGATTGCTTGTTCTGGAACACACGAAAAAAAGCTAGCTGCTCAGCACACACTGAACATAAAATGTGTGAAAAGCATGTCTATAGGCCGGGGCTAGACAAATCCTAGGTCGCAGTGGCAACTAAAAAATTGGTATTGTAGCCTAAAATTTTCATTGTGTAATTACTAAATTGCAGGCTGAGAGCAGCACAAAATGTTCAGAATTTATAGAAGCATATCTGCGAACATGATAGGAGGTCACTATGCCCCTGAAAAAATCAAAAGAAGCATTATTTTTTACCTTTCTCTCCAGGTAAACAATTTTTTGACGCCACAAAATTTTTTTTGAGATTTGTCTAGCCCTGATCTAGACTATATTTGTAAATATTGTCTTTTGTTTGGATAAACATATACATCAGAATTTAATTCAATGACTTCCCAGTTTTTGCACAATGAAAGCTGTCACTTAATGACTGTGATTGTCCTGAAACCACAAAAAAAAAGGTGCTGCATTTTCAGTCTTACATCTTTTCTATGCATACATGTTTTTCATATTTCAAAGAACAATATCGAAATATTTGTTTTCCCATTATTCATAGGTATCGTTTCACACATATAGCAGTTGATCCGCAAATTGAGACTGCTGACGAAAAACATTACGATGTTTTGTTTATAGGAACTGGTGAGTTGTTTTGCTTTTGCACATCTTTTAGATCATAATTTTCCAATATTTTACACACAATGTTATCACAGGTCTTAGAAAATGTGATGTTGAATATAATGACAGGGTGCCTTTTCACCAACTGTCTATTAATTTTGATCCGGCGGTACCTCCAATTGCAAGCAGCTCGTCACTTTTGATGGGCCACAGTGTCCATTAAAGCATTTAAAAACTACTGCTCATCGCATTTGTTTACGCAAGTTTTAGGTAATACGTATGCATTTTCAATTAATAGATTGCTGTCAGAAGGCCACTTAGATTTATGAAGTCATGAGTATCGAAATAAAAAAACATTTTTATTTGATATGGTCTACTGACACTACTGCACCGCTAACTCTGGTCATATATCGCTATACTGCAATTTCCATCCAGTGGAATTGGGTGGGAAATGAAGGTGCCATCTGTCAGTGGTCGCCCCAGGCTTAGTAGGTAAAGAACTTGTTTCTGGTGGTGTTCCCCGGATTCGAACCCGTGGACCTTAATGGTAACCTTCATCGTGGAAGACGAGCATCATACCACTGTGCCACTCAGGTGCCAATATTTACAATGTTGACTAATTTTTACCAAATGACAGGTATTTTGGTTCCAATCAACTGATATTCTCAGGGATGGCTCTAGCTCGCATGCCTCCCGGGTGCAAAACTTCATGTGCCACCCCCCCTAAAGATGTCCCTGGTGGAAGGCTGAAGGGGTCTTAGCCAAGGGAACTTCTAGATAAACCTGATCTTTCACCTGTCCAAAGCCTCCACAATTGGTTATTCAACATAATATATTTGATCATGTGTCCCGCTTTTAAAAAAACTGTGTTGTTTTTTTTCTGCCTAGAACTACAGGGGTTGAACAAAATAATATGAACACCTGTGAAATGAGACAATACTCGAGGGAACCTGTCGCATACTCCCACCCTCTAGTGTAGAAGAGTGCCACCTAGCGGGAGAGAATGTGCCCACATCAGTGTCAGGTGCACAATCATCACCATTAAAAACTGTCAACTTTTTTTTATATTTTCTGTTGCTTAATGTCACGGTATAGAAAATTAAATCCATGGGTGGCTTAAGCAATAGTGAAAGGGGTGCGGTGCACCCTGGCGACAGGTTGTAAGGAGCAGCAACTTGGACTATCGTTGGACCAAAAAATATTTAAAAATTTCCAACAGTGAAAATTCACATGACATCATGTTTTTGAGCCATATGTTGACAACAGAGATGTTGAGCAAACTTCTTGAAGAAAAAGACAGGGCTTGGAACGATAACACCATAAATACAAATGTACTATATCATCTGGGGCAAGTGTGATGTGTATTTTTGTGCTCTCAAACAGTAATTTTTCTAAAACAGTCACAGAAATGCAAATTAAATAATTTGGCTTCTCACTTTGCCCAGACCCTGAAGCATGAGAAACGCCTACAAAATATATTTCTTAATAAAAATCACCTCGTTATACATCTTTACAGGATAAGTGTAAGTAATGATGCCTCATCAGTAAGTGCTGTTTTGTGAACTATCTGGTATAATGAAGAATGTTAAAACAACGAGAGAGAGAAAAGACAACTCTGTTCTGAAAACGAAACATTTTCTTTAAAAGCGGGTCATATGATCACGTTTATTTTCTCTCTTCTAAAAACAAAATAGGTTTATCCTAGATTCTATGATATTGCTCTGTCAGCCTCCCACCGGGGTCGTCTTTAGGGGTAGTGCATAAGGCTTTGCACCCAGGTGCCTGGTAAGCTCAGGCCTCCCCTGATTAAATCCAAGAATATTCACTCAAAATACAAAAAATGGAAACACCAAACGGCTATTTAAAGGCAAATATAGTCCCCTCAGTAGATCAAGGGATGACAAAGAAAGGGCATCAGTGGACATATCATTCTATTTATCACTCGCTCTGTCTAGGGTAGATACTATTATTAGTTGAAAAGAAAAGAAAAAACTCTTTAAAACTGAGTAGCTGAACCACGGCCGACAAGACATTAGTGTTTACATTCACTGTTTAGTTGACAATGTACAACTTCCCCCCACCCCTTGAAGATGGGTGGGAACTTCTCATTTGTCCGACAGGGATATATATTCTATTTTCTCATCATGGTTCTTATTAAAGTTTGCGTCCTCCCATTGTGTGTACTCCTGGGGACAGCAATAATGCTTCAAGGGGAATGTCATTTCTTTGTTGTTTTTTCCAACTATTGATGTTCCACAGTGACCTGTGACATGAGCATCACCAATGACTGCCCCAGAGTGAGGCAACATTGAGTGTCGCCTCCTGGAGCACTCCTCTTTGGAAGCCTCTGATCTTTCCCTAAAAGGAGACACAACAACTTCCTAGAAAATTTCAGGCACCACCAATTAATTTCCGAACACTCTTTTCATGTACATAGTTCACACAGTATTTATGGTGTCCAGACACGAACCAACCATAAGAAAAAAAAACGCATAAACAGCCATTACAGAAGTATTAGTTTATGGACCAGGCGAAAACTTTCTCAAAAACTACTGTAGTGACAAAGGGTAAAAGCCGACAAATGGTTGTTCACGGAGATATGAGAAATTTTGTTTTTATTTAGGGTACCGGAAAGTGGTGTGTATATATATGAGGAGGAAAAACACAACACTGACATTTATTTCTTAACATTGTTGATTATTACTCTACAAATTTATTTAGTTATATCAATTCAGCTGATCGTCTCATAATTCATCAAGACTCAACTGGAAGCAGATCATCAATACATTGCTATCGACCACGACTTAATCTTGGTAAGCAGCGGCATTGGAATCGGTGGTGCAGTGGGTTCTCGAGCACCCACAGTATTTTGTAGCACCAGTCCCAGAATTAATTCAGAAATCGAAATCTATTTTTTACGATTAAGTCGAGAACCCATATGTCTCAAACACTTCCGACGCCTTTGTTGGTAAGTGCCATCTCATTAACAGTTTCTTTAATTTTGGGTGCATTAGCAAGTACATCACACGTTCATACAAATATTCTTGAAGCCAAAAGCTTTCTTGTGACAAACATCAATGGAAACAAGGGTGGCTAACACAATCGTATAGTAGAACTTCGATTATCCGGGAAGTGAATTAACAGGGGTACAAAAATTTCTGGAAAATTTTTTTGGACCTCCTTTCCCTTTTTCACCTTCCTTGCATTAAATATCTTTTATACGCATATTTTATGTCTGCGATAATTTGCTTAAAAGACTACTAGGACTCCTAGTGAGCTACTCACTCGCTTCTGCACTTTTCTGGTCAATCTTTGGCCATTCACTGACCTGGTCACTATTATGCTTACAAACTCTCAAGATCAATCATTTGGTCATTCACTGCTCTGGTCCCCCCCCTCCGTAAAAATTCCCTATATTGGATAAGGTAGCGTGTTATTTTGTCGTTCAGCACAGATAGCAAAATTCTGTGTGCAGAGAAACACGTCTGCACAGGGTCAGGTCTGGATTAAGATGTTTGAAGGCCCTAAGCACTTAAATGATTTTGGTGTCCCCCTTTATATGTATACTTTACCAACGTTGAATCTATCAATTGAAAAAAAACATTGAATGAAACTTTGTATTTCAGAAGTAATTAATCTAAGACCAGTGGTGGATCCAGAAGTAGGGTGGGGAGTAAACACCCCTCCCAAAATCCGGATAATATGGTAAAACTTGGCCTGTCCCGTAAAATACAGAACAATCTTACAATTAGTCACCCCTCCTGACTCATCGCTGTGGATATGTGACTGTGTCTAAGGTTGAATATATGACCTGGATATTTCTGAGCACTCATTTATTGATCTAAAGGCTTTCTCCTACTTTTTTCTAGTTCAACGTCTTTGATAACATCTTTAAAAGTAATGCTACTTACCACATTTGTGTCTATAGCCATCTAGTGTAGAGATGAGCAATCATATATTTTTATATACTTTGATCGAGGAAATGGACCCTTAATCAGAAAGGGTTTTTTCCACATTGTTTGCTTCTCAACTCAACTCATCTTAAATTTTCCTTAATTTTTCCTTAAAGTGTTTTGATTTTGGCTTTGAAATTACAATGTTAAATTTTTTTGGTTTTTCCATCCCCAAATTCAGCTTGATCTCTCTCTATACTTTTCTTGATTAAAAACTCTTACGGAAAATTTGTTAAAAGATTAATTTTTAAAATTATGCAAGATAGAGACATGCATGCCAATTTTACCCTTTTTTTTTAATTGCCAAAATGCACATTTTTGAACTTTGTTTTTAGATTGACCATGGATTAACTATATAGGGTGGCCTCTGTAAATTCGCCCTTCATCTCATCAACTATTTGTCGTAGAGGTATGGTTCCAATTTGAAAAATGCTAAAAATGAATCCATAAACTACTCTGTTTTAGTTTTGAGAATGAAAATACAGTGTGTGAAAAAATAAAAAAATTTGATTTTACATGGACACCATGTCTTAAAAACCCAATTAGAAAATTGTTGCAAATACAAAAATCTGTGAAAAGTTGGGAAAGAACATATAAACTAAGGAACAAGCCTCTTTCCCTCATTTATGCTGTTCTTCCCCAACTTGTCCCCGATCAGGACTGGACTTGGGAGGGTGCGAAACGTGTGATCGCAAAATTTCAGTGGCCGTAATTTTTTCAAAAGAAACCTTTTCCTTTCTCAGTAGATGCTTTGGAAAATGTTTTGATTAAAAATTAATTTTTCCCCATTAAACTATTATGGCTTGTGAAAGAAGGTTTTCAGTTTAAAGTTCCAACAATATTATTTTTCGCGTTATTAGGTATGGCAGTAACTTATTTCTAAAAGAAAAAGTGTATGTTATGCAGGTGGTCGCATTCTTTATCCCTTAAAAGTCTGGCTTTTCTTTCTGCCGTTAAAGAATAACAGGGCTATATTAACCAAAAGAAACATGCTTAGAGCATCAAATGAAAAAGGAAACTAGAAAAGATATCTAGCAATTTTTTTACCTTGAAAACCCCCCCTCTCGTTGGAGTTACTATCTGGTCTGCAGGTACCAATAGTGCACACAAGGTGAATGTTTGTAATTTCTTTTGGCGATGCTTCCACTATTGATGTTCCATAGTAGACTGTAGCATGGATATCTCTAGATGATGACTGCCCCGGAGCGAGGCAACTTCCTAGAACCTCTGAACTGTCATGTTTCCCTAAAGAGGCTTGAGAATTTTTCAGTTGTAAACATTATTATCTGAATCATTCTCATATATTCCGAAAGACATATACAATGTGTAAATTCTAAATTTTGACAATTTTTACTACTGAACTTGCAAAAAAAAAGTATGATGTTTCTCTCTGATTTTTTTTCTTAATCTAATTATTCACCTAGTACGGTACCAACATTGGAGATATTTTGCTTCATGAACAGAGCCAAATATCTTGAATCCTGAGAACTGCGCTGCTGCAAAAGGTGCCAACTGAAAGGGGTGATTTTTTTTTTATCACCAAAACATCATTCGCTTACACTTAAAAATTTACAGAAACGACCCTGTTCATGAATAGAGAGTTCATGCACGAAAACATTCAAGAGCACAAATTTCTGAACATTTAGGATGTAAGCTATGTTGCTTACAGCCCCGGTAGTTCATTGCCTACTATTAAATAAATTATATCTGAAGTTTAAGCTGATTGCAGCTAGTGTTAATATTTGATACAACCTATTTTTAAATTTTAAATATAAATATTGAAATTGCAATCTTGGATTTTGTTTGTGGCAAGAAACTCTTGGTTTCAAACAAGTAATAACATTGAAGAGCTCATATACAGTGAATCCCACTTATAGCGTCCCCCAAAAACTCAGCTTCGTTAGCAGCTGAAGATACCTGCCTTTGTTCCATTCGCAGATGAAGATCTCTGCCTAAGCTCCATTCAGAGCTGAATATTTCTATCTCTACTCATTTTGCAGTTTAAGACGTCTGTCTCTGCTTCTTTTCCAACTGAATATTTTTGCCTCTGCTCCATTCGCAGCAGCTGAAGATGTCTGCCTTTGCTCAGGATCTAGGGATGGGGGCGATAGGTAAGAACCGAATAATATTGGAAAATTTTCCTGTTCCATAAAATATAGGACGATCCAATAAACTTACACAATTCGCTTCTCCCGACACATCGACCTCGATCCGCACCTGGCAGTGCCCCATACAGCCGCGCAGGTCGCACGGCCAAAGAACCGTCCCTAGTTAAGAACACTGATAATGGTTTCTTTTCTGAATTGTTTCCAACTCTCCTTCAACCTTACAAGAGGGTTCCAACATGTTTGCTTGACACAGCTGACCAAACCCCTAGTTGTGGCCCCGGGTCTACGATGGTCTTAAGGTGGCCTTGATGTACAAATGGGTAGGGAGCAAAAATAGAAAGGAATCTCTGCCCGTGCGGGATATATTTTTGGTGCCGCCGATGTCGTTTCTCAGCTCAACAATTTTTTTTAACCTTCCAACTCGGATTTGGCGCCCTTTCCTAGAGAGGTGCCCCATGTGACTGCACAGATCGCACGGCCTCTGTGGGGGCTTAAAGGCTTCAGCCTAGTTTCTTATAATTTGTTTTTTTTTCATACTATAAATTCTTTATCAAGGGACCAGTGAAAAATCTGGCCTCTAAGGCCCAACAAAGATCCCAGCCTAGTGACCCCTGTTGCAGGACATGGGTGCGATAAATGCATCTATAATGCATCTATATTTTTTTTTTTATAGTATATTTTTTTTTTATAGTATATTTTTTTTTTATAGTATATTTTTTATTATATTATATTTTTATAGTATATAGTATAGTATATTTTATATATTTTTTTATAGTCTTCCTGTTAGGCCAGTACGTCCTATAGATATTGTATCTAGTAAGTAAAAGGGGCTGTTCAAGTATTACGTCATCATCGATGGGGTAGGAGTTTCGATTTGCTGACTTTTGATGACTGGGTGGGGGGTTTGATAATGCTTATATCATCAACCAGCCTTGATGAAAATATGAAATGTTTTTAATGGAATCTCACTTGCTGCACCAAAAACGAGAAAACCTTTCGATAGTTTTTGGGCATTTTCTGTAACATTCCCCCCCCCCCCTCCCATTGATAAGTGCCATACAGTGTTCTCTACTTTAGTGATCTCTAAATGTTTCGCGGATCCAAGTGATCTGGAAATGTGGAGGGCAGGCCGCACATCAGATAACCCCCAGGGCCATATTTGTTCAAGGGCGTTTATGCGATTTATCATTATATGGCTTAGAGCAGTGGTTCTCAACCGGTGCTCCTTGTACACTTCCCAGGGGCTCCCGCAGACACTCAAGAATAATAAAATAAATCGATAAATTTGATAAACAAACAAAAAAAAGAGGCCTAAAGGGTGTACCGCCATATAAATAATATACTGAAAAGGGCTCCTCGAGTTAAACAGGGCTCTGCCATAGAAATTATACACTGAAAAGGGCTCCGCGTGTCAGAAAAGGTTGAGAACCGCTGGCTTAGAGGGTACGTCGCTATGAATTTATAAAAGATAAATTTTGAGTTCATAGCCTTCAAATAACATTGAAATTAACAGAAATTGATTATAATAACATATAAAGGTATTTTCTTCCGAAATTTCAATTTAAAAAAATAAATTTTCGATCGTGGAGGGGTATGCCCGCCCCTGATCCCACCAATATGCGTTTGGATTCAAAGGGCAGAGCTAGTGACGAAATTTTGCTGACAAGGGGGGGGGGGTCAAAAATGGCTAAAAGTTTGCTTACGTAATACTTGAACAGCCCCTAATGAGTCCCGTATATACCGGGTTACTCAAAACGTTACGCGGTCCGCCAAGAGCAGTTTTTTTTTTTTTGCCTTGTTGCATTTGCAGCGAATTCACAATGGCACTAACAATTTTAAAGGAATTAAAATTAAATACTCTAGAATACTTTAAGACATTCATTTTTAAAAATATTGTTGGTGCTGCTACCTACTTTCAAAATCAGAAGTACCTTATGTGGCAATGACGAAGCTCGGGTATAAAAAAACTAAACTCTTCAGCTTTGCTCCTTATAAACTCATGGAGGAAAGAATAACAGGAGGTGACGCGACCAGCGCCTCCCTTGAGAAAGCATGGGGAATCTTGGTTGCCAGATGAAGCCAGTGATCGCTCTATTAAAGGGACCAAGTAAGCCCAAACAAACCGTGGCTTCCCATGCTTTCCTATGAGAAACATCCCCGTTTTTAAAAATCATTTAAAAATTTACTATTCACTTTAGGAACTCTATTTTTTTTCTCAAATTCTTTGGATATATTTATACAATTGAACGAAAGCTTTCACAATTTTAGTTGTTATTTGTTTTCGAATATTAGCTTCAACAACATGGAACCTTTTACAAAAATAACCAAAATTGACCCATATCTTGTGCCACAAAATTTCTTCTCGGCATTTTAATTTTAAAAAAATTATGCCAAAGTATATAACACCTCAGTGCTGAGAGAAAGATAATGTTTAAAGACACTTGAACAAGCGGTGTTTCTAAAAATCTGACTTTTTTTGCGAAAAACATTAGCATATATAATGCCTTTCAGCTGTTTATATTTAAATATTGTAGAAATATTTCTCCATTCCAGGCAAAAACTCGAACACAGACACAATTTTAGATTTCAAATTCAATTCGAAACTTTTTTTGTCAAATTTTCGTATGCATACCACTTTAAAAGCAAAGTAATTGGTACAAAATGAAGAGAAAAAAACAGCCCAGATTATTTTTCTAAATACTATAGGCCAGAGAGATGACTTATCGCGGCTCGTAAAAATAGTTTTTTATTTTTTAATATTTTTTTCTCAATACATCTCCGTAGCGGAAAGTTCGGATGGGCGGCATATATTTCCAGTAATACGTATTCAAGAATATGAGAATGGAACGGAAGAAGGGTGGCGAAATTTGTACAGCCTACAGGCAGCAAAACCATAAATGCACAGTGGCGGAGGACGCTCGAGCACTTCCAGTACTTTGAGGCACGGGGGCGGCAAAATGCTGTTTGCCCCGGACGGCTGAATCATGTTTGTCCAGGGTGGCAAAAATCCTAGCTACGGCCCTGTCAGAAGGTGCTCGAGCACCTCAGAACTGATTTAGAAATCACGTCCACGGACCTGAAACACTTTCGAAATGTCCCAGATCGATCATAATGATGAATGAAAAAAAAAAGCAAGATAAACAGTTAAAAGAAAAAAATTATGAAAATTGCATTTTATTGGAGCTTCATATTATTTTAATTAATCATATTCCCATAGACATTAATGTGATGCATCAAATTTTTAAAATAAATTGAAGCACTGAACCAAGGGCGTAGCCGGGGGGGGGGGGACTTGGGGGTCTGGGCCCCCCCCCCCCGAAATGTGAGAAAATGACCGAAAAAAGGGAAAAAGATGGCCAAATCCATTGTTCTGTCACTTTGGTCCCCCCCCGAACGAAATTTCTGGCTACGCCCCTGCACTGAACTAAAAACTTATGACGAGGCGAGAGTGAAAAGTGATCCTTCCCCTTTTTCAAAAATAAATTAAAAATATAACACCCCTTATATAAGGAAAAGATTTTATTTTTCCCCTTTATTGGATCATGTAGATTACCTGAAGACGCATTAAATGGTCATGATGCTTAAATTTATTTAGTTATTAATATTTTAAAAGAATTCGATCCGGCAAAACACATGTTAAGTATAGGGAAAAGAGCGGTTTGTTTGGGCTTACTTGTCAGCCCATAGGGTTGCCACAACGGCTTCAATTTTCGTTCCTGATGTCACCTCCTGTTATTCTTTCCTCCATGTTATAAACTGACCTGAAAAATCAAACTTCCAGTTCAGTAATTTTTCCATGGCCCAAGGAGACATCCAAAACAAAGTGCATACCTCCGAACAAGCAGACGACAGGTAAGATCGAAAAAAGTGAATTTTTCGACACTCTAGTTTATAGTAATGTGCTGCCATCTAATCTCCAATTTAAAAGTGACTCAAGTGGTGATGGGAAAGTTTATTGTAAAAAAAACTATATTCTTTATTCCTCTCTGTTCCTTATAAACAAAGCTCATAAACTGAACTGGAAATTCAAACTACAAGTTCGGTTATTTTATTTGAGCATAAGGAGACGTCCAAAACAAATAACCTCTAAAAGAGCAGACGACAGACAAGAAGTCGGTTTGTTTGGTTCCCTACAAGCTCAGCTCACAAACAGAACTGGAAGTTCGAACTGCCAGTTCAGTTATTTTTTCGGGACACAAGGAGGGTTCCAAAACAAGTAACCTGGGGAGAAGCAGACGACAGAGATTTTTTCATGGAGCTTGTGTTACTGGAGGGAGAGTCCAGCCGCGGCGACGGCAGCGACATCAAATGCAAAGAAATCACGTGACTCGATGAAACTTAGTTCCCGCCTGATTTGCCCATAGGAATGTTTACAGTTCGGTCTCTAAATATTTAGTTTTAAAGATTTAAAAAAAAGGGATGGAGAACTTATCTAAAGGTGAAAAAAGATTAAATTATTTATTTCATTAATACTGGAATAATTTCTTTCATTAATTCTGGAATTATTTCCTTTATTAATTATTATTTCTTTTGGAACAATTGCTTCCATCAATTCTGGATTTTTTTTTCTTTCATTAATGCTGGAATTGATGAAAGAAAAAAAAGAAATTAATTTCAATGATTATTAAATTATCTCATTAATTCTGGAATTGTGTCTTTCATTAATTTTGGAATTATCTCTTTCCTTCATTCTGGAATTATCTTTCATTGATTTTATTATCTCTTTCATTAATGCTTAAATTCTCTCATTAATGCTTAAATTCTCTCACTAATGCTGAAATTATATCTCATTAATTTTGGAATTAAGAGCATAATGGCCCCCAGGCCATTTTTCAAAAAATTCAACTATTCATTTTTTTTAGGGCCCCCCCCCCCCCCCCGCATTCTCGAGGCGTTTAGACGGCACTGGGTAAAATGAATATTTATTTTGCGAAATTATTGGCTAAATGTATATATTAGGCCTGGGAATCAGTTAAAATTTTTTACTAGTTAATCAGAAATATTTTGAAATTCTAACCATTCTCAACAAATGCAATATTGGTAACTTTGCAATATTAATTGATGCTAAAAGAAATAATTTATTCATTTCACGTGCATTCGCTAGCTGTAAATAAATATAGGAATAGATTAAGTATTAAGAAGTCAAGGCTTTTACCACCTATTGAAAGAGAAATTTGATATGCTGAACATATTTATCAAATCTATGGGTGGAGATACGACCCCCCCCCCCTTTCCAGCATCAATGACGGAACCGGCTGATCTAATGTAAATGCATACATATAAATTGACATCATATTATTATTCACTTGGATCTTGTAGTTGTGGTTGTTTGTTTAGAAAATCGGTTATTTTTAGGTTAGTCACTTATTCCGAAACTTTCATTCTTCAATGGTGTTGCTTGTTTCCTTTAGAAACTGTTGGGAATTATCTAAAAAAGCGGGTTTGGATGACCTACTAGGAACTTCCCGAACACGCGAAAACTGCTTTTCACTATGAAGGTAGTAAATTTCGGACTTGTGTTCTATACACCCGCCAGACTCAATTTGAAAATGAGTTTTTCATCATGCGTTTCTGTTCATTTGATTTGTATTCATTTCCCCCCCCCCCCCATGATGAAAAATTGGATCAAAGTATTGATTAAAATAATTTTCAACATGTGGTCACTTATCTAAAATATTATGTACAAAAACATAATTTAACCCCCCTTTACATAGACGATACTTTGAAGTACCACGTTCGATTATTTGTTTTGAACTAATTGTTTCAAAAACATTGTTTTGTTGTCTTTAATTAGAACTGAAATGGCCTACCAAATAATTTACATGATAAATATTTATTATTGTCATTACATTTACAATTTCTTTTAATTTATTACAATTTGCTTCTCATTCTACTTTTCATAATGTCGGATATAAAGAATTAACCCATTTTCGACTGACGTTGAATGATTGAGTTAATCATTTGCGCAATGCTTTGTTTTCATTTTTTTATTTATTTTTTTTTTTTTTTTTGAATAATTTTCATACAAATTTTTGTATTGTATACAAAAATTTGTATCGAAATTGGATGATGCTTATCCACAGGACTTGAACAAGAACTTAGCAGCTGAGCTGCACTAGTTCCATTCTTATGTGCGGCATAAATTAAGTGGAACAAACAACGTAAAAACAAAATTCACTCACAATCGGAACTACATACAGTAATTGTAGAAGACAACATTGAGTGAGCTTTTCCAAATGTTAATACTGGTTGCAGGACATTTTTAACATTGATGATTACGAATTGCTCTGCTGAGCGTTCATTTTTTTTCAATTAAAGCATATAAAAAATCTTAACGGAACAATTATGCAACAAGGTAGGCTCTATCTCAGTGATTCCCAACGTGGGCGATGGAAAGTTTCAAGGGGCGGTGGAAGCTACGGGTATAATATAGGATCCTATGGATTGTGTTGGAGAGCGATGGAAGAAAAAAATTTCTGAACAAGGGTGCGATGGGACAAAAATGGTTGGGAAACTGCTCTATCTTTACTGTATATAGAACCAGGTATGTTGCGGAGCATTGGTTTCGAAGACTTAATCAAGGAAAAGTAGAAGAAAACATTTCAATAAATGAAGTGCGTATTTAGAAATATTCATATTACAAATTTTGGCTCAGATTTTCATTACTTTGGAATTAAAAATATTTCATGGTTTTATCCATTGATAGTTCCAATATTGAGTGAAATATATTTTTACTAATATATGCTTATAATGAAGGGGGGCACCAAAATCACCCGTGCTTAGGGCCTTCAAACGTCTTAATCCGGCCCCGTATATAGGCCAAACTAAACATTCCCTAAAATACCATTTAAATGAGCATAGAAGATACGTAACCGACCAAGACTTTAACTGCTGATCCATAGCCAGACACTGTGGTCCTTTGATCATAAATTTGACTTCTCTTCTGCCAAAATCATTCAAAAATGCCACTCACCGTCTGACTTGGACTTCTTCGAATCATTCCACATCAACAAAAACACAGACCAGTCGGTCAACGACCTAACCAGCACACCACCTTTCTCACAAATCTGGCAACAGTTTCCACAATAATTATTCTTCTCCATCAGCATCACTATCACGTTCTCATTTGCGATTGGCTCTGTCACTTTACTTTTTTTCATCCTCCTCTACTCTTTTGTTACCGGTTCATTTTGAATTCGACTCTTTTGTCTACAACAGCGAGTAACTCCTGCTATAAGGAGTTTTTTCTATATTTTTCTTTGTTTTGCTACTGATGAAGGAACTTCATATAGTTCCGAAACGCGTATAACCGTGGTTCTTTTGCAATTTTGGGTTCAACTACGTTGGTCGTTTAATTTTATTATCTAACCCAAAAGCTAATTCATTTCTAATACAAATGTAGTCGATTGCGATTAATGATTCTCTCAAATCAAATTATTTTTAAAGTTATTTGGGAGGGGGGTGTATGTGGACCATTTGCTTGGTTTGAGGATTCAACGAGTAGAGTAGTGATTAAAAACATCTAAATGGTTGAAAAAATAATTTTGTATTTACTAACTTCAGGGTCTTGGGCAGTAACATTCATCATTCAAAATTATGGTGGTACATTTTGTGTATAGGTGACACAACAGTTTGCATAACAAAGCAGTTGGGTACATAGGCCTATTCTACGTTTTGTGACTCTGATGTGGCCCAGTAGCATTCAATTGTTTTCTGTATTTTTAGGGCATGCACAGAGACATAAACAATATTTACAATGCTGAACAAAGAGCTAGAATTGGAAGCGCTTCATTTGTCAAAAACGATTACACTGACATTGAGCACTAAAACTTAAACAAATCCGTTTTGAAAAGGGATGAGCAAAATGCAGTAAATCTATCTGGTCCACCTTGCCTTATTTATATCAGACCTTGTAATTTACACATTTTGCACTGTTCTCTTGGGAGTGGTCTCAAAAGAGCATCATATTCTTAAAAAGCATGTCTTCATAATTTGCTGTGTCGAAGAGAGTTGACAGACTGGACTGTGGAAGACTCCAAAAATAAAAAAGAATAATATATATTGTGAGGGGTGGGGGGATCTGTGGTCGCTGGTATATACCTTATTTTGGCCAAAAATTGCTTTTGTTACCAAGTCATTTCTGTCATTTTGCTTTGACGCGAGTCATTCTTACAGTATACTGAAGTAGCATGCTATGAAAAAAATATATATATTTTTTAGGGATTTTTATTATGCTATGATTATGTTGTGTAAGGGGGGTACCCCCCCCCCCCCAATCCTACTTTTTCTAATTTTTTGAGTGGGAGCCCTGAGTATGAAATGCAAAATGTTCTGCAGTGTTCTTTCTATTGATTTGTTATTTTGTATAAAACAGATAGCGGGAAAGTATTGAAAGCCATAAATGCTGGCAGTGATTCCCAGCATGGCAAAGTTATTCCAGTGGTGATCGAAGACTTCCAAGTGTTCCAGCCTCCATCACCTATCACAAACCTCATGGTGCACCACACACCATATGAAGCCAAGCTTGTTGTGGTGTCCCGTGATGAAATTAAAACTGTTCCTCTTTACAGCTGTGATCAGCACGCAAGGACATGCAGGTGAGTAAAGCTTCACGTTTCCCCCGTGCTGCATAAAATGACAATACTGCAAGGGAGAAATATATAGTGTGTAAATAAAATGATAAAATATCAATATTCATCATATTTTCAGAACATGTTCGACATTTAGTCATTGTATATCTTAATCTGTTTTTTAAAATGCATTTGTTTTCTGCCATTGCAGCGAATGTGTGGCTTTGCAAGATCCATATTGTGCGTGGGATAAAGGCAAAGGAGCTTGCACAAGCTCTCGTACTAGGTAATTTTTTCTAGTTCTTGAAATGTTTTATGTCATTTCAGTAGTTTGACTTCATGAATGAAGGGCCAGACTTGCACATGCCCTTTATATTATTTACAGTCATGCTCCCTCACGAGGGATGTGACAGGGCATAACCTTGAGGTCCTGTGACAGATCAAGGCCATGAGAGCAACAGGCCCACAATTGTACAAATATTCAATCATTGCACTTCACTCCTGAATCAGACACAACACTAGATACACACTCAGACTGTTAGGTACACACACTCACACTTCTGGCACAGCTCACTTGGTGATAAATTGTCAATGGCAATAGACAGGAGTTGTTTGAAAAGAAAGAAAGAAGATCCAGGCCATGAGCACGAGTCAGTATGTGTGTCTGTTAATGAGGTTAAGACGCACATTTTTCACATGGCGCATCTATAAATTGATAGAATTTCAAGCTGTAGCTTTATTAAGTGCTTAAAATCATAATTTAGCACATTATCAACGTATAAAAATCAAGTTTTAAAGCTCCCCTATTTTACAGCTTGGTGCAGTTGCTCTTTTGGGCATGTCCAAGTCCATCCCAGAAGAAAATAAAAGCCTTGTACATGTATACATTTTTTTAATTCTTTACATCATAATTTATTAGAATATTTTAAGGAGGCTTGCTCAAAGAGAGACATTGAAGTCACGGGCACCAATTATTTTCTCAATTGTAGTCTGCTATGTTGCACACACACACATGCGATTGTATGTCGAATGTTTAGTGTTTTATTTTTCTAACTTTACACATTGGAGACCAATGTTTTAAGGTAAAGCTTGCTCTTCACACTGACTGTGTGTGAACATGAAAACACAAGTTAATTTCTGACTAGTAAACAAACTTAAAACTAATTACCATGTCATCACTATTGTAGTCACCATTGTTATCCGAAAATGTGGTTTTGACGAGAATTTCACTCTTCTCCAAAACTTCAATGGGTATTTTCTTTAATCAGTGAGAATATAAAAAAAACTCTATTGGTAAAAAATTACCCAACACTTGAAGTATTTTCAGTCCTCAGTGAAATTCGGAGGAGTAAAATTGAATTTTCATGAGTGGATCACTCATCCAGATGCATATTGGCAAATACTGGTGGTCACGTTGGAATTACTGTATCTACGCATAGACTAGTCCACAACACCAGCTCTTAGAGGCAGTGCGAAAATTACTGTATATCGAACAGGGGAGAGTGTTAGAGCTTTAATTCTTTAATTTTGCTAATAAAGTGGGGAGGTCCAAAATGCCTAAATTTCCGCTT